>NW_023495249.1:0-23799 GCF_904425465.1 Colossoma macropomum | reverse complement strand
TATATCAGCATTTATATTTTATACTGTTCTATGAAGCCAATGTTGTTTATTAAATAGCGATGATGTCAAGATGATGAAGGAGACTCCGCTGACACTGTGCTTGTATAAGATGTTTATTACAAAGTAAAACAGCATCATATCAAGCACCATGAAGTACCTGAGAGGGGATCTGTGCCAATTCTAAAGTGTCCCCTCCAGAACAGAATATCCCAACTGCTTATATAGGGTACTTGTTGTTGAAAAAAGAGACAGAACATATGGTCCTTTTTAAAATGATCTCATCTGTTTGGAACTAAGAGAGGCCCACTCCCTATGGGGCCTTTGGACCAGGGGGCCCCCAGCTTAAACATTCCAAACCTGCAAAAACAGAACACATGGAACTTCAGACATCAACTTATACTGAAAGTTAAGAGTGTTTTTGCCTTCTTCTATAAAGCCACCATTTTAAATATACCTCATATCCCCCTTCGAGGCTCCATAGAGTCTCGAAAAACAAAAAAGTAACACATACATGTTTGCGGTTGTAACAAAATAACAGTTCCACCTACACATGCTTCCTACAGCGTCACCTTAGCAATACAACAACTTTCTGGAGTGTGAGAACAAAAAAACCTGTCAGGCAGCTATCTTTCCTGAAATGTCCATCAAACAATCTAGACAGGAAAAATTCTCTCACAGCCCCTCTACCTTAGGCGACCACATAGAGTACTCCAGACCACTTTAAAAAGGAGGAATTTTCACACGTCGTGTAGGGATATGACTTAAGCAAATACATATGGAAACCTAAAAAAAAAAATCAAAACAATGTCCACATTCAGGCTGGTCGACCCATCGGACCTTCCAATGGACCTTTCCCTGCCTAACACCAATATCCCTAAACACCCGAAAAAAGAAAACAACATCTGAAGTCCCAATGTACTCACCCCATAACAGAAAACATCAGTCTTCAAACAATTAAAACAAAGAAAGTGTTATAAATTTAAGTACTACTCAGTAAACAACTCAAACACTCAATCCAACTATTATGTCTTACTAAGATTATCACTACCTTATAAATGTCCTCTATCAATATCACAAATTACAATATAATAGAACAAAATCCAATACTATGCAAAAATATATATGTAGACATAAAAATGTATCACACTGCAGCTCCTCAGCAGCATCGACTCTCAGTGTAGTGTCAATGATGTGTTGACTCTGGTCATTGTATCACAGTGTCCTTATTCAAAGTCCTTCAGTCCAGTCTTATTGTCCATGCACATCAGGGTCCCCGAAGATCCAACCACCCTCACAGTGGCCTTCCCCCAACATCGTTCTTGAAATAAAGAAAAGAAAACCACCAACCAGTATCTTTTGCAAAAACAAAAGATGCAAATTGAAACATCAAATACAGATTAACACCATATAAGTAAATGTGAAATTCACAGTATCATACTTTCACATTATTCCAAGTATAAGTCACATTTTTCCCATTCCCCCTGCAATCATCCCACTCTATAGTAAGAGACCACTAAAGACCAAAATAGTAACAGAAATCAATGTTAAGACTATAATAAGAGTTGATATTCAAAATGGATATTTCTCCATCAGTTCACCTTCTATCACCACTTCTTCGTCATCATCTGTGTCAGTCCTATGTAGTAATGCATCTGAACTGATCTCCAGCATCACAACGCCAAACATCTCAATATCATAGCCTCGCAAAGGTCAACAACAACGTACAGAAACAGAACATCACACTCACAGATAAGAACTGCTACCATAATCTGACCCAATACTGCTCCCAATGGTCCTAATTCCTCCTGCAACCAAGCATTCGCAGACTATCCAGCTCCTTCCGATGGGCCAAACGCATCCCATGTATGCTTCAATGCATCTATGACACTAGTCATACTGTCAGAACTATCAGCAATCAAAGTATAACAGGCATCCCCAGTTAAGTTCAAAGCCACACATAGGCCCCCTTGTTTGGCCAAAAGATAATCAAGAGCCATGTCATGTTTCAGCAACGTCAGTCTGTGACTCTTTTGAGTATTTGACAAGTATTCAAAACCTCTTATAGTCTCATTTGCAAAACCCTGTAGGGTGTAGGTAATATTTTCAATGTGATCTGCCAAAAATGTCACACCATACCATGGAAATAATCCTATACCCCACTTCTCTCCTAGACTTATCTTCCAATAATAGGACTCCAGATTATGTAATTGTGCCAGTTCCCTTTTCTTCCTACTTCCAGAAATAGCATCAGATTGAACCTCATCAGATACTTTTCCTTCTGGACAGTAAAAACCTCATATGGCAGCTTCAACGTTCCACCCATACGGTAGAAATATATATGCCTTATTACCACAAACCCCACAGATTTCACTTCCAACGGATCCGGGATCGCTGTTATCATATTTTCATGCTGATCAAGTAAATTCACATATGGTAACTTCCCCAACCAAGAACAATTATGTTTAGATCTAAACAGATGCACTGACAGAGACATCACCTTATCTTCTGCTGATTGCTGCTGATATAACAGCCACTATAATGCATAAGATTGACATTTAGCACTTAATGGTTCTGATATCGTCTCCAAAATTGAAGGCCATGTACCTGGTGTTGGAACTTCCACCACACATGGACAATTCAGCTTCCTAACCGATCTTACAGAATGAGTTAACTGCTGGAACCATAAGTTCCTACCAGCCCATGGGTCTGCGATTTGTAACACCTAGGAATCAAATCCATATGCCTTCCACTACACAATAATAGTCAGTCATGTCTTCTGGTGTCCAGTCAAAGTAACACTCACCTTCTACATCTAAAATAGTCCTCTGAGCTGTCACAGATGAATCTGCATCATGCACTTCCACCATCTGTTCTCTAGGTTCAAAAATCTCATTATTATTATTCACACTAAGCTCTATCCTTAACATAGGTTCCTGGGTTATATTTCCTACTTCTATAAAGTTCAAAAATGTCATATCAGGTGTCTGTGTCACTTTTACAAATTTCCTAGGTGACAAAGGTAGAAATTGTCACCATCCCTGTAGCAGCATTCATCCCCTTCAATGTCATAGCTAAAGTAATAGCCTGAATTGATGTATTAACATTCTTAGTTGTTCCGGAGCTAAAGTAGTAAGCTCATTGATGCAATATTCACCCTTGGAGTGGTTGCTGTGGTGAATCGTCCCTGAACTCTTGTAGCAACCATGAAAACTCCAGTAGAACTCAAATCTTCTATCATAACTACTACCTTATGAGTTATATAACCCTCTCTCCACTCATTGTCTTTTGGCTCTCTTGAGTCTTCAACATCTCCTCTCTTCTTTGCCTTCAGCAACTTACTCCTCTGTAATCTTTTTCCTAACCTCCCCCTTTGCAACATGAGCTGACCCCTGTGCCTCCTCAATCATCAGACCTCACTCCGTGTCAGCAATGATCTGCTGACTCCTCTCTCTCTCTCCTTCTCTATATACATACACTTTTCTCTGTTTTTCTCTCCTTCTGTCTTTCTGTCTCTCTCTCCTTCTCTCATCATTTTCTTTTCTCCCCCTCTTTCTGTTATTCTTCTCTTTTCTGTTTCTTCTTCTCTCTATCTTTTTATTTCTCCCTCTTTCTCCTCTCTAATTCTCACACACCCCACAGGTGGATAAAGGAAGAAACAGATCAGAATTAAGTATCAAATAAACCCACTAGATATTTTTAACAACACAAAAGCAATTCAGTATGATTCACGTACGTTATCTGCCAACACTTAGGTCATCAAATGTTTTCCTCCTTTAAACACCAAGTTATCATCAATAAAGAAATATCAGTTTATTTCACTCTAATAACACTTTAAATACTTCTTTACCCATGCACACAAAATATCCTCACTGGTCTCTCCACTCCTCTCCAAAATCATAAACGTCCTTCCTGGGGGCTCTTACACTTTAACCTACAAAGGTCCCCTCGAAAGAGGCTCATAAAGCTTATCAAAGTCCCCTCGAAAGAGGCTCATAAGTTTTATGTGAATTCATAAAGTCCTCTTTTCTGAGGCTCATAAGTTTTAACAAAATCAAAAAATGTCCTCTCAAAGAGGCTCATATGTTTTTACACATTATCATTTATACATTCCTAAAGCCAGCTGGAACACAGCCAAGACAAACAACACACACACACAGAAGTCTTTCAGCTTCGCACACACACAGTAAGGGAGGGGGGGCAATGTCCCTCACACAGAAACACTCAGCGAGCTCAAAAAATACAGAAGACAAAAAATAACATTTAATCCTATAGCATGCTTTTTTCTGCTGCTTCTTTTTCTCTTTTCCTTCTAAATTTATGCTGCCTTTATGAGGTGTGAATATTCAGTAAAAAGCCGCTTCAGATACTGTTCTTCAACTAGTGTTCGAGTGGGAGCTTTACAATTGAATTTTCTATTCCACACCTCCATTTCCTTTGAACTGACCTGAAATTCACCTAGTGATTTACCAGGATTTTAGGCCCGTCTAAAACCGCCTCCCAGAGGGCTTTGGTCCAAATCTGTGGCTCCTTTTCTCTTTTAACTCTTATCTTCTCTATTTTCTTTAACTTCTCTTATTTCTCTTTAACTCTTCTCTATTTTCTCGCCTCTTTTTCCCATTAATCTGGGATGGGTCGACCAGAAGGGTCAACCAGCCTGGGCTGTTACTTTTCACTTTTTCCCTTTTTTAATCTAATCTGACTATTTCTCTAAGCCAACTTTCACGCAGTGACTAATATACACGTGTTACTATTAAGAAGATAAGGGCCCAACCTTCATTAATCTCGCATGGTGTTATTTAGCTCACCTTATCATTACTGATTAGGCTATTCTACACTTTTACATCAACTTTCCTTTTCTCTATTATACTTCCCCTTTTTGCGGCGTGTACAACGCAATAAAACCCCAATTTAGCCCTAATGAACAAACCAGCGCTCACCTGAAATGCCGGCTAGGTGTGGGAGTAAGTGTGCTAAAGGTGTCGGCGACGCAGCCAGCCACAACACGTCCGAAGTTGGTGATGCCAAATTCTTGTCCGCAATCCTGTTCGTGACCCAAATTCTTGTGGTTTATAAAATAGCGATGATGTGAAGATGATGAAGGAGACTCCGCTGACGCCGTCATGCCTGTATAAGATGTTTATTACAAAGTAAAACAGCATCATATCAAGCACCATAAAGTACCTGAGAGGGGATCCGTGCCAATTCTAAAGTGTCCCCTCCGGAACAGAATATCCCAACTGCTTATATAGGGTACTTGTTGTTGAAAAAGAAGACAGAATATATGGTCCTTTTTAAAATGATCTCATCTGTTTGGAACTAAGAGAGGCCCACTCCCTATGGGGCCTTTGGACCAGGGGCCCCCAGCTTAAACATTCCAAACCTGCAAAAACAGAACACATGGAACTTCAGACATCAACTTATACTGAAAGTTAAGAGTGTTTTTGCCTTCTTCTATAAAGCCACCATTTTAAATATACCTCAACAATAATGTAGTTAATAATGAAATATAACAACTGATCAGCTGGATTTTAATACAGAGTTTGCTGGACAGAACAAACAGGTTACAGACAGTTAGAGAAGCAGCAGACAATCAGACTTACTGAGGAGAGAATCAGACTAACTTCTCAGAAGCTACAGAGCAGCAGATCTCAGACTTTAAACTAGCTTCACTTTTTGATCTAATTTGCAGTTTCAGTTTTAGAGCTCATTCATTTTTCATCTCAGACTGTAAAATATCAGACATGAAAACACGATCTGAAAGAGGAGAAAATTATTATTGTAAAGTGTTTAAAAATCTAATTGTAAATACAGCAGCAGCTGGAGTTCTTTAAAGGGCTCATATCCCACATTGTCTAGTATTTTATTTCCCCCCGAAGTCCACTTATAACATTTGTGTGGTTTTATATATAAAAAACAGTCAAAATTCATTTTTATAAGATAATTTTCCATCCTCTCTTTATCAATTAATGTGCCTCATTCAAAAAGCAGTGCAGGCTGAAACACTCCTTATAACTTCAGTGTTGACGGGCAGGGCGAAACTGCTGTTGGCTAAATAGACAGATATATGTTAATGTGTTTTTTGTGACATCACAACCACAGTGAACTCAAAACAGGCTGTATTATAGTTTCTATATATACTGTGTGAACTGCAGAGTGAACAGCACATTCTGAAACTTTAAACCTCTTGAAAATGATATTTACCCTGATGTGGGTCTTTAAAACTAAACAACAGCTTCAAGTCTTACTAAAGAAAATACTGATCTAATGTTTCGTCTTATATGTTTTCAGTATTTTAAAAGTTCTTATTTTGTCTCTGATCAGAGTCTCGAGTTGAGGAAGTCTATGTTCGTCAGGTGAGCATATTATTCTACATAAATCACACTTTTAAAAAAGATGGTTCTTCAAAGGTTCTTTAGTAAAGAATATGGTTCTGTATAGAACCATTAACAGTCGACAAACCTTTTGCAGGATTAAAGGTTTCTTTGCGTCATCAATGGTTCTTCACATTGATGGAGAATGTGTTGTTTATGGTTCTGTATAGAACCTTTTTAAAAGTTTTCCTCATAGCACCTAAAACGGTTCCTCTGTTGTACATAAGCTTGACATAACAGCTGGATGTAACAGTAAAAGAAGCTTTTTTCAAGCTGTATAGAACGATTTTCAAAAAGGTTCTAAATAGAACCAAGAACAGCGCGTTCTCCATCAATCTGAAGAATCTTTGATGATGCAGAGAAACCTTTAATCCTGTAAAGGGCTCTTTGAGTGTTCATGGTTCTATATAGAACCCCTTAAAGAACCATCTTTTTCAAATGTTTCCTTAATAATCTACTTTAATATGATTTTTAAATCTATGAATATAAACATTATTGTGTGTAAAAGCTGTTCAGGGCTGATTGTTGATAAAGTTTACATCTTCATTTCTGTTGATTCTCTTTCATGGTGTTGAGTTAAGTGTTGTTACAGTGTTGATGCTGATCAGTGTTCTGTAAGTGATCATGATCCTCAGAAGCTGCAGAGCTGAACTATTTTTAACTCATCTTTTCTGATGCTGCATTTCTGTGGATCTGTTACTCACTTCCTATGAGCTCATGACTGATGAATGATTTATTATGAAAACTAAAAGATGAAAAAGAGCTCTTATTCAGTTATTAATAAAATATTATTTATTAATAAATATTATTACATTATCAGCTCTGCTCATATTTCACACACTCGAATAGACAATTACAATTAATTAAGAATGAATTCATATATTAATTAAAATAAATGTATATTTATTATTATTTATTATTTGTTTTGGTAAAATTCAATTAATACATTTTCTGTATATACTGTTATTAATATCAGCTCTCAGTGATTCATACTGACACATCAACAGTGATTTAAACAGAGAAACAGTTACTGATCATATAACATACAGAATGACATCATGAATGAATCTTCACACTGTTTTATTCTCTTTTACAGAGAGACATAAACTGGACAGAAGAGGAGAGACTGAAAATGGAGGAATCTGCTCTGCTGACCGGTGAGGATGACCATGTTTATTTTTGTAAGCGTGTGTGTTTTTGAGGTTATGTTGGTATGATGTGTAGATCAGACTGCTGGTGAGTTTTATAGATTTATGAGGTTTTACAGCTTTTACTGAGGTTTTTCCATTAATACATCATTATATTGAGCAATTTATATTAAAGAGAAATGATACTGAACCGTCTGTGTGATTCATTTTAAAGAGAGATTAACTGTATCTCCTCTATATGAATCATTATACTGAATCAGTTCAAAGTCAGAGTTAAAACCCATTTCAGACATTTTACTGACTTGGAATTTAAACTAAACACCTTTTGCTTTAAGTGACACCATTAATTAATTAATTAGTTAAATAATACAAAAAAGTTTACTTAATTCTAGATAATATGCTTTTCATTAATGACCTTTCTTAATGTTACACGCTGATTTTCAGAATTTGGGAGGCATTTATTTCAAAACATTGGGTTCTGACTGCTCACTAGGGGTGGGAATCTCTAGGCACCTCATGATTTCAATTACGATTCAGAGGCTGTGATGCGATTATAAAACGATTATCGATGCATCTTTTTTTCTCTACAGGATTTCTATTTTCTCACTGTGTGAGGTACTTTTAAAGCAAAGTATCTGTAATGATCCATAATGAATTTACTTCCAATATCTTTTATTAATAAATCAAATGGAAGTGATGTGGTAAGTGAACTGGAAGGTTCTCATTCACTGCTTTTGTTTGGAGCACATGAGACGCTGCTGCCACTCATCAGTGATAAAACGTGCAGTTAGGGTGACATAAGATCCAGAGGCAGTGGATGTCCATGCAGCATATGTTACAGCTGTTCTACACGTTTTCTTTAATGATTTTATAACTTCGGTTTTGGTCTCGTTGTGGCGGGAGGGGGGTCGCTGTGTCAGTAAGACATCTTCGAGACAGTCTGCTGTATCTCAGCTCTAAAGTGTGCAACATTGTGCGAAAGCCCTGTTTCTCAACGATTGAGAACGAACGCAAATCCTTGGCAATAAAAGTTATGATAGAGTTTCTAATTAGATAGAGTTGGGTGGAAGCTTTGACATCGCTCGCTCAATGTTCCTCTGGTTGGCAGCGAGTACAACCGGTAGGAAAACAGGTGGAAACATGTAATATGGTTTCTCATGTTTGACGTTTCCAAAATATTTTACTTTAGTGTGACACAAATTGCATATAGTGTGACTCTTATTCTGGTCCCTTTTCCCCTGGCATGCAGACTGCAGGTCACTTGGCAACGCAGTCTTGCCTGGCTAGTAATGTTAGCTAATGTAAAGACAGAGATTTAAGACAAATATTTGGTGATGAACTGACTTATTCTCATTTATAAGCAATGCAGTTGGTTTCCTGGTACGATAAACCTGCAACGAGAGACTGTCAAACACTAAAAAGTTGCGAAGCTGAAGTCGCTTCTCTTTCGAATTTTCCCGTTCCACCTTAAATGGTGCCGCATTTACATTCTGGCGCCTCAGGCAGAATTTAAGGTGGAATGATAAAATTCAAACAAGAAGCTGGAGAATGAGAAGCGGCTTCAGCCTCATAAATCAGTCGAACGCTGAGAGACATTTTACAATAAACTGCTCTCCTTTTGAGATAAGGTTTTCTGGCGGAGATGGGAGGAAAGCGGCTAAAGCTAAAGCTTAAAGCAGAGCAAGAAGCAAGTCTGTGCTCTCGTTTACATTGTTTAGCCTAGACTAGGACATCAGCACATACTGAGACGTACTGGTTATTAAACATTGTGGCTCCCAGGGTGGTTTGATTTTTGTTGAAAGGACAAAATGGCTCTTCTTAACATTGGGATTGTGACTCCTGACCTAACCTGGCTTTTAATGTAGAGGGAGCCGGTCGGATTTCTCACTCATCCAGCTGTGTTTTTGTTATGTGCCGCCACAGACTGTCCGGGCGCTGCACTTCTGCACTTCTAAGTTCCGCCTTATGTGTTCCGTCAACATTATGTTATAAATTAAATATTTAGAAAACATCATCAAACATCATCCTCATAAACATCTAAAGTCTGACTACTTAAAATACTACTGTTTGAATAAGTTTGAAGTTACAGCTTAAATTAATTTGGTAGGATGTTCCATACATTTATATCAGTCTCTATAATTTTTACAGAAAATAACATTAAATTGATATATTACACTCAGCAAATACGTAGGAATTATGCACCAAAATTGGCAGAAAAATGCCATGTTTATGAGTGTTCACTGAATTTATTTCCACATAGAAAATCAACAAAACACATAATTTAACAAGGGGTCCTCAAATGTTTGCATTTGACTGTAAATTAGTAAATCTAAAAATGTTCTCTGTAATGATGTTCTGGTGTTTGTGGAGTCCTTTCAGATATGAAGAGCTGAATGGTGTCTGTCTGTGATGTGTGTTGTTTGAGTGAAAAGAGCTGTGAGTTCAGAGTTTGATACAGTGTGTTTGAGATGGTCATCTGTGTTTATCTGGACATTCAGTAAATCTTCAGTGAGTCGGGTCTAAAGGCTCTTTACCTGAAGATCAGTGTTTGTTAGAGCTGCAGGCTGTTTTGTTGCAGGAGATGTAGATGCAGATGTGAGTTTAGATCCTCAGAGATTCCTCTGTTTCTTTCTCTTATTATGGAGGGAATGTTGGATGGATGGATGTTCATATTTGTTTATTTGTTAAAGCTTTTTTCTTTAACGTTTCCCTCGTCATCATACACTCAGACAGCTGGATGCAGAGTCTGTGACTGGTATTCATTAAGAGGTCATTCAGACTGACGAGTAAAATTGAAAGAAAGCACAAAGCCAGTTATGCAAGTGTTACCAGTTTTAATGCTTGTTTATAAACAAAACAAGCAAAATATTAATCATTCATAAACACTGAATAACATCACACAGATATTTGATAAAAATCCAAATACAAAGGCAAATTGAATATCAAATCATAACCATTAATTAATTTTCTTTATTTTGTAAATTATTATCATTATAATTTAAAATATACAGTATAAAGTGAGTTTCACACTGTAAAAAGTTTTATTTTTGATATGGTTTGTCTCTATTTTTGGTTTGTAAAAACCCCAAATGTGACAAAATACAAAATAATCTAAATCATCTGAATCTGAATCATCATTTCAGAATTAAAGGAGGAGAGGTTTCCTGGACCTGTACTGAAGAACTTAATGAGCTTAACTGAAGAAAAGAGAGCAGAGGAGGAAAAGCTGAAGAGAGCTGAGACTGAACTGGAGAACACAGCCGAACAAACACACAGTAAAAAACAAGAACTAAAAGAGAGAGAGACCATCAGAGAGATCAGTCTGGAGATCAGAGAGATGCAGGAAAGAAGAGTGAGAGAAAGAGTGGAGATGAGACAAAGAGAGGAAGAGGAGATCAGAGGAAAGATGAGAGCTGTTGTGGATGATTTGAGGAGCTCAGAGGAACCAGTTAGAAAGATAAAGGAGAGAATAAAACAGCATGAAAAACAAAAAGATGAATGTAAGCGAAAGTTATCAGAGGAGAGAAATGAGGAGAAGAGGAGAGAGCTGGAGAGAGAAGTGAAGAGAGAAGAAGAGCAGATGAAGGAGGCTGAAGAGGAGCTGAAGAGGATGCAGGAGGAGAGGAGGATGATGGTGAAGAAGCTCAGACTGGAGATGGAGATCAGAGAGAAGAGTGCAGTAAAAGCAGATACACACTTCATAAAGTCCATCCTGCCTGAGTTCCAGCAGAGTGTTCAGACTCTTATGAGCAAGAAACAGAAAGAGTTTGATAGAGAGATGAATGAAAAAGAGAGAGAGATAGAAACACTGAAACTAAACCTCTCAGAGATGGAGAAAGAAAAAGAAAAGCAACTAGAAGAGAGAAAAAGGACTTTAGAAGAGAAAAACAGACAACTTGAACAAAAATACACTGAATTAGAAGAACATACAAAAACAATAGAGAACAAAAATAAAACAATAGATGAGAAGAATGAACTGCTGAGAGAGAAAGAGACTCTACTGGAGATCACAGTGAAAGAGGAGGAAAGCAGTAAAAAGCAGCTGGAGACTCTGAGAAAGGAGCTGCAGGACAAGAGCAGCAAACTACAGGAGATGATGATCCTACTGGAACAACAGAAAACTGAAGTGAGTGAAAAAGACAAACAGCTTGAAGAGAAGGAGAGACTTCTAAGTGAGAGAAACACACAGCTAAAGGAAAGAGACAAGCAGGTTGAGGAGAAAGACAGACTTCTAGAGGAGAGAAACAAGCAGCTGCAGGAGAGAACAGATCCAGACTCAGCAGCTCCAGCCAGGAGGAGAAACAGCAAAGAGTTAGAGCCTCCACTCTGTAAGTAAATACTAAGGTTGCATAAAGTTAAAACATATATCACTATGAAACACGAACCACACACTGGAGGTGTTACTTTACAATGTATAAGTGTGCTTCAGAAAATGGATTTCAATCCAAATTTAAATAAAAAAAGTCAACTACTCTATGATGTGCACTTTTATTTATGATAACATCAACATTTTGTGATTAAATCAAAATATTAAACAGCAACAGTATAACCTGTATGTGTATTTCATGAACTATACTATCTACAAACAATATCTAATCTCCATTATGTCTGATTTGTCTGTTTCCTAGTCAGTGGAGAGACTCCAGACTCAGCAGCACCACTCAGGAGAAGAAACAGTAAAGAAGGACTTCATCCAGATAGTAAATAATTACACTTTCATATTTTTTTAATAAATATTCAGATAATTATATCTACATACAGTAACATCATTTCCTTATTCTTGTTGATTCACAGTGAGTGGAGAATCCACTAGTTCAGCCTGTCCAGAGTCAGTTCCTGTAGCAGAGCTCAGGCTGGTGCTGCTGGGGAGGACTGGATGTGGGAAGAGAGCAGCAGGAAACACCATCCTGGGCAGAGAGGAGAGGAGCCAGGCTGGAGCGTCTACAGTGAGGCAGCAGAGTGAGAGCAGACAGGGGGAGGTGGCTGGGAGGCAGGTGACTGTGGTGGACACTCCTGACTGGTTCGGTCCTGGACTCTCTCTGGAGGAGCTGAGACAGGACGTGGGACTCTGTGTCCGTCTGTCTGCCCCAGGACCCCATGCCTTCCTCCTAGTCATACCAGTGAAGCAGTCTACAGGAGAGGAGAGAGGCATGCTGGAGAAAATGGAGGAGATCTTTGGAGAGAGATGTTGGAGGAACACCATGATCCTTTTCACTGTTACTGATGAAGTCCAAGAGAAGAACATTGAAGAGTTTATCCAGTCAGGAAACCAGGAGGTGCAGAGACTTGTAGAGAAATGTGGGAACAGGTTTCACTGTCTCAGCATTAAGGAGAGTGGAGATGGTTCTCAAACCTCAGAGCTGCTAGAGAAGATAGAGAAGATGGTGAAAGGAAACAGAGAGAAATTCTACAGCAGTGAGATCTACCTGGAGACAGAATCTCAGATCAGAGCAATAGAGAGAAAAATCATGAAGGAAAGAGAAGAAAAGAAGCTACAAGAAGAAAGAGAAATGAAAGAAAAACTTCAAAAGGAGGTGCAGAACTCTTTGAGAAAGATAGAGAGAGCAGTACAAGAACATGAAGGAGAGATAAAACAATTGAATGACCGAACAACTGAGCTAGAGAGAAGAATGAAAGAAGAGAGGGATGAAGAGAAAAGGAGAGAACTGGAACGAGAGCTAGAAAGAGAGTTCGAGCGAAGAACAGAAATGGCGGAAAAGGTGAAGAGATTAAAAGAAGAGAGGAGAGAGATGGAGGAGAGACACAGACAGGAGATGGAGGAGATCAGGGAGACGTATGAAGGAGAAGCCAGAATGGAGGCAGAGAGGAACCTCATGAAGATCATCCTGCCTGAACTCCAGAGAAACATTTTGGCCTCAAAGTCAAAGATGAAGGAAGAGTTCAGCAGACAGATGGAGGAGAAGGATGGAGAGCTGGAGAAACTGAAACAAAGCCTCTCAGAGCTCAGAGAGACTCACTCACTTCTGGAGGAGGTTTATGAGAGAACTGTGAGGAGCAGCTCAGACTCAGAGAGAGCAGCTGCAGCAGCAGAAGGGGGGTCTAAGGGAATCTCTCAGAGGTTCAGGGATTGGTTTTAGTGATGTACTCAGAGGTTCATCCTTACAGAAAAGAGGTTCCTCAGTCAGCTGTGATGATCATGGAGAAACAGCATCAGGTGAAGAAGTACATAAAGACAGTTTAGAGGAATGTTAAAGTGGTTTTGCTCTAGAAAAGATTGTTTTGCTGAGGGACTTTATGAAGGAAGAGAAATAACATAGTGTTCTTTGATAACCTTCTGTGAAGGAGCTTTTAGAGACTACCACTGTGAACAATTCTGACTCTAGAACAGTGCATTTCACATCAGACAATTGATTAATGAATGATTGTCATCTTATTCTATCAGAATTTATGATTTATATCAAATCATTTGTAAACTTTGCAAATTATAAATGTATTAAAACAAACTAACATTTGAAATGTGAATTCTGTGTGAGTTTAAATAAAATCTAATGATACCATGTAAATTCACAAGTCATGATCTCCAGCAAGCTGGTTAAAAATGTTGGCTAATTTTTGTTAGTTAGCATTAGCTATAGTTAATAAATAATACATATACATACATTTATATAACAGTTAGTTCCAACCTGATTGGTTGAGAAGCGTTCTGTGTTATTTTTACAGTAACTGAGCGCCTGTTGCTAAGAAGCGACTGACATTATGCTGCAGCTGCATAACTGTTACTACGTTTCTCCTTTAGCACATACAAAATAAATAATGGACACTAGACTTGTGCTGGTATTCAGCAATTTAGTATATGTACCATGATATTAAACACGTCCAGTAATGTTATCATGGACACTTTGACATACCGGCACTGCTTTTTTGTCGCACCTGAGATTGTTACACCTGCAGATCAGCTCCTCTTCCCCACGCTCTGATTACATGATACTGTGATATTGTCTAGAGGTGGATCGATCCAAATATCAGTGGTGGAAGAAGTACACAAATCATGTACTTGAGTTAAAGTAGAGATTACTCCAGTAAAAGTAGAAGTCCTCCCGTTAGACCTCCACTTGAGTAAAAGTATTTGCCTTCAAATGTACTTAAATATCGAAAGTAAAAGTACTAAAAGATTTATTCTGGCTCTAATGTCCTATTATCATTTTTGTGTGAAAATACTGTCACTCTTGGTAAACCAATATTTTAATAGAATGTCATTAATTAGTCTGACTCTGATGTCTATTAAAGTTATAAGCACAAAACACTGAAGAGCTAGAACCAAGTGGCTCTGAAATAACTTTTTATGAACAAGCAAAGCTTCAGTTTAAAATTTATTTGCAACTTAGTTACAAGTTTAAGTTTAATAAAAACTTGCTTTAAACTCAGGTTCACAAATGAGTTTTCCTTTACTATATTGCTTCTGTAGGTCTATGTTCATAAATATAAACTTGCAAAAACAAATTTACTATAAAATGAAAGTGTTTGTATAAATTCAGAAAAAAAATGTCAGTCACAACTGCATATGTGTACATATTTCTATATTGCGGTATATTTACACAAAGTTTGGTTAGTTCCATCATTTATGTTGAATAGACTCTCCCAAAATTTTACAATGCTGCACTGACGTTGAAACGTGTGCTTGCACTGGGTTGGTATGTCCAACAGGTCAAAACAAGCTCAAAACAAAGTGCGCACTGTGCTGATTGGTGTTCTTGCTTCGCGATTCTTTCGTTTTTACATGTTACGTTTTTATACACACATAAGCCAAAGGGAACGACAGATTTTGCATAATGTAGTGGAGTAAAAAGTAAGATATTTGACTTTGAAATGTAGTGGAGTGAAAGTAAAAAGTTGCCCAAAAAGGACACAAAAAACTACTTAAGTACAGTAACGAATTACGTTTACTTCGTTACTGTCCACCACTGCCAAATATCAATAGTATCTGTACCAATGATGCTATTGGTATCTGATCGATACTAGCATGATGGGATCGATGCATCTCTCCTTTTTGTTCAATATGTTGCTCTCATTTCATCAAAAAGTAGACATGTCTGTGCCCAACACCGCTCCTTTCACATCTTGTGTGCACACTTTGCTCCTCCTCCTCCTCTCTGCTGTTCTGTTGTCATGCTGTTATGTGACTCAGTGGCGCTGAGGCTGCAGTGATTGAGAGCATAGCAGAGAGAAAGAGGAGCGTCGTGTGGAGATATTTTATGGCTGTAAATGAAAACCTTTCACACTGTGATGTGTGTAAGAAGACTATTCACTACTGTGGCAACACCACCATTTTATACAAACAATGAAAAACCATGAAAAAGAGAACTCCGAGCTGCAAAAGAAACAAAGAGAGGAGGAGAGAAATCCATCAGACAGGCCTAGACCCCCAACACAGAGACTGGCAGAGTCCTTTCAGAGAGGCAAAGATCATCCAGGTAGCTTATATAGTGGTATATTATATAATAGTTTCTGAGCAAAAACCTATAACTGAAAAAGAATTTAAGTTTTAAACCATTCATTTTTCATCAACTTTGCTGTCCTGGCTTTTAACATTGATGCACATGATTAACTACATAACACAAAATCACAAAAATACTTAGTTGTTCATGTAAATGTATTCAGATTTAGCAAATTAGTGATGGATACACCTCATAAATCATGACACACTGCTCTCCCCTACATGAAAGTATGTAAGCTGCTTTCATAAGTAAAAGTATAGGTATGAGAATTGGTATCGGCGATATTGGCCCTGTATTAACTTGGTATCGGATTGATACCAAATTTTGCAATATCACACACCACTGATATCGTCCCTCCAGAGCGGAGCTTGTAAACTGCCACAACCAGTGCAGAGCCACATGGCAGAAGGAGGAACAGACGGACACCTTGTTTTTTCACAAAAAGGTGAAAACTCACATCCCCCCCCAGCTTAGAGGAGGAAATATGCTCCATGTCACAAATACATGCATATTTGCTTTACAAATTGTGTATATGAAGTAAAAGTCATTAAAGAAGACTTAACTGAAAGGCTTAAATTTGAAAAATACTTAATATCTCGAACAAAGTAAAAAAAATAGCTGAATGTTTGGTTGAGTTTTATTTGTCCAAAGTCCTGAGCTGTGTAGTATTCAATCCACTGCTAAAAAAATTGCCCGCCATTAGCGTAAATTTCATATTCCCGCTTGTAGAAGTTAGCGTTGCTGTCACAGGAGCTTCTCGATAAACAGTGGCTGCTAATAAAGTACAGGTTTCTAGATTAAACACTGTTCTGTAATGACTGGTCCAGCATGCACATGATGGTTTATAGTGCAGTATATGCCATTATGTTGGTACAGTGTAGACACTAGCAGTCCCATGTGTTCTATGTTGCTGTGAATGCTTTACAGACTACCTGGAAATAAAACACATTCAGGTTTGTCTGTTAAATAGTGAAAAAACTAAGCTGAACCTGATATTGTGACAGTTTCATGCTCCGTCCAGGACTTTGATTGACCTTTTATTTTTCAGTATGTTCTACACTCTTGGTGTGTAGATGGAGATTCAAAGGTTCTTTAGTAAAGAAAATGGGTCTATATAGAGCCATGAACACTCAAAGTACCCTGTGCATGCTTAAAGCGTTCTTTGCATCATGAAAGCATTTTTCGGATTGATGGAAATGTGTGAATGTGCTGTAGACGGTTCTCTATCCAACTTTTTTGAGAAGCATTCCATATAGCACCCATAAAAATGATGCATCTTTGCTGTTTCATACATTCTATATAGAATCTTTTCATAAAAGGTTCTATATTGCACACAAAAGGGTTCTTATATTGTTCCAAGCTTGACACAGTAACAATACTAGAACCCTTTTTGCTGCAATATAGAACCATTCTCCAAAGGTTTCTATGTAGAACCATCCACACCAAAATCTCTATCAATCTGAAGAACCATTTTATGATGCAAAGATCCCTTAAATCCTGCATGGATGCTATATAGAACCATTATCAAAAAGGTTCTATATAGAACAGCAGAATCGCCTTCAATCTGAAGAATGTTTTCATGATGCAAAGGACATTTCCAGTTTGGCAGTCAATATATCTTTAAAATATCCTGTATTTTTTCTATGAAATAAAAAGGGGGGGGGCAATTCCAGTTTCATGTATTTTGACCATGGTAACTGTTGCGCTGTAATAAACTATGGTGAAAGCTGAGTGATACAGCTGGGTGACTGTTACAACCCAGTTCCCTAAGCAGTCATTGACAGAACTTCTGCTATAGAGCCGTGTCTGAGTAAGAGCTTGAATGTTAGTGTATGGCTTATTGGTGCTTTGTTGCCTTTTGTTGAGATTCTAGGTCAGCGTCCTGACCTGGACCGGGTCGTAACAATGATTTACTAAGTAATTTTGTAAACCGTGTCAGAAAATCAAACAGTAGTCTACCATGGTGAGTGAAGCTATGACAAACTATGGAAAAAGAGACCTGTGGCTACAGATAAAAGACCTGTGGCTTTAGACCAATATAACGCTAAACACACCCCTGGGCAGCTCCAGTTCTGGAGAGACAGAGACGGCTGCTATCAACATATGCCATACACTGTATTACCAAAAGTATTCGCTTGTCTACCTTCACGTGCATATAAAATTGAGTGAGATCCCATTCTTAATCCATGGGCCCACCCTTTGCAGCTATAACAGCTTCAACTCTTCTGGGAAGGCTTTCCACAAGGGTTAGGAGTGTGTTTATGGGAATTTTTGACCATTTTTCCAAAAGCGCATTTGTGAGGTCAGGCCCATTGGTGTTGGATGAGAAGGCCTGGCTCGCAGTCTCCGCTCTAATTCATCCCAAAGGTGTTCTATCCGGTTGAGGTCAGGACTCTATGCAAGCCAGTCAAGTTCTTCCACACCAAACTCGCTCATCCATGTCTTTATGGACCTTGCTTTGTGCACTGGTGCGCAGTCATGTTGGAACAGGAAGGGGCCGTCCCCAAACTATTCCCACAAATTTGGGAGCATGAAATTGTCCAAAATCTCTTGGTCTGCTGAAGCATTAAGAGTTCCTTTCACTGGAAGTAACCAGCCGAGCCCAACTCCGTAAAAACAACCCCACACCATAACCCCCCCTCCACCAAACTTTACACCTGGCACAATGCAGTCAGACAGGTACCGTTCTCCTGGCAACTGCCAAACCCAGACTTATCCATCAGATTGGCAGATGGAGAAGCGTGATTGGTCACACCAGAGAACACGTCTCCACTGCAGACAGAGAAGCATGATTCTTCACTCCAGAGAACACGTTTCCACTGCTCTAGAGTCCAGTGGCGGCGCTTTACACCACTGCATTCAACGCTTTGCATTGCGCTTGGTGATGTAAGGCTTGGATGCAGCTGCTCGGACCTGGAAACCCATTCCGTGAAGCTCTCTACGCTGTTCTTGAGCTAATCTGAAGGCCACATGAAGTTTGGAGGTCTGTAGCAATTGACTCTGCAGAAAGTTGGCGACCTCTGCGCACTACGCCCCTCAGCATCCGCTGACCCTGCTTTGTCATTTTACGTGGCCGACCACTTTGTGGCTGAGTTGCTGTCGTTCCCAGTCGCTTCCACTTTGTTTTAATAGCACTGACAGTTGACTGTGGAATATTTAGTAGTGAGGAAATTTCACGACTGGACTGGTTGCACAGGTGGCATCCTCTCACAGTACCATGATGGAATTCACTGAGCTCCTGAGAGTGACCCATTCTTTCACTAATGTTTGTAGAAGCAGTCTACGTGCTTGGTTTTTTACACCTGTGGCCATGGACGTGATTGGAACACTTGAATTCAATGATTTTGATGGGTAACTGAATACTTTTAGCAAGATAGTGTATGTCATATTTTGATGTGGTGAAAAAGTGACAGTTTGTAGATTGCATGGTAGCTACATTCAAGTAGATTGTATGCCTGTACAAATTAAACAGCCTACCAATCACCTGGTAGTACGATACAAGTCCCGTAACCCCACCCCTGCTTTTAATTCTTAGTTTACCGTGTCTTGAAAAGATGTTTGTGTTGATGTTCTGAACTCATTTGACACTCATTTACATACAACCCTGTTTCAAACAAGTTGTGTATATGGGGGCAGGAAAAAGACTGGTTATGTTGAAAAACACTTGGTGGATACAACAAATTAGGTTCATTGGCAAAAGGTCAGTCACATAATCGGGTATAAAAAGAGCATCCCAGAAAAAATAGCAAAGAACTTGGGGATTTCAACATTACAAAACTACTGGTCTGTTCAGCTCCCAAACATTTACAGAGTGTTGTTAAGAGAAGAACTGATGCAAAAAAAGGTAAAAATGTCTCCGTCCCAAACTTTTTTTATAATATGTTGCTGGCATCAATTCTAAATGAGAATATATTTTACAAAAAACAATAAAATTCCTCACTTTCAACATTTGATATGTTGCCTTTGTGCTATTTTCATGTAATTATAGGTTTATTGATTTGCACATCATTTCATTCTGTTTTTGTTTCTATTTTATACAGCATCATTTTTGGAAAGGGGGTTGTATATCAGCCTTAAAGCTACTGTCACAAAAACAGCCCATTTAATTCTGAAGTGTGTAGAGAGGTTACAAAAAAGTCTTGGAAAAAATAAAATTAGTGAATTGTTTCTCCTTAATCCACCTCCTTCTGATTCAGCCTGTCAGTGCCCAGTTTCAGCAGTGTAGTAAGCAAGCATGGGAAATGGCATATTTCTTTTTTTATTATTATTATTTATTTATTTGACAGGGTCAATATAGATAAACATTTTTTCATAAAATGCCCTAAAGTATATAGGGCATCTAGGGAAGCTAATTTGCAACCCCTGTCCCTGCTTAGGCCTTTAGAACAAAACAAAACAGATAAAACAGAACATACAATAAACACCAAACAGAATTTAACAGAACTTAAAATTAACAATTATTTGTGAATATGTAGCCATAAGAATACATGTTCACAACTGATCACCTCCGTTTAAGCATGTAAACATATATTAATGATATATATTAAACGTATATTAATCATTTTCATAATTTGTTTATTGTAATTTGTTTCTTTTTAAGCCAGTGTTTTATTTTGATAAAATAAATAAATAAATAAATTCATTTTGTGTTCTCTGATGAAAAAACATCCGAAAGCTGTATGCCTCCACATGTAAACAATGACTGACCAAAAACTGTTCTGTATACTGGCACTGTACAGTTGCCACTTACAGCTCCCCTGGCACTTAAAATTAATAAACATTTACCACCTCCACCACTATTCTTCATCTTTTTCTGCTTCTTTCTTCTCAGTTCATTTATACTCTTCAGCTTATATTTTTGACTCTATGGTTCACTGTCTGATAGCCCTGCTCTCCTTTATTCTCTCACTCTATTTTCTGTTATTTTATCTCATTTTCTGACTTTTCTCCACAGCTGATTTGGTCAGAGTCTATCCAGTATGTTTATGTTTATGCTTTTTATCCTAGTTCTCATTACCACAATGTGGTATATCTATGTCTTATTACTGATATGTATTATTGGTTATTTTTAGTGATTTTATTTGTGGTGTCATTCATAGTTTCATAAATTGTACATTTTTGCACATGTCCAGCCCAGTTAACCAAGTATAGCTTGTCCCAGTGTCAATATCTGGAAACAAAATATAGTTTTAATGTGAAAATATTAGCTGTTTTAAATAATTACCCTAAAACTACTGTATACACAACAATAACAAGTGTAACTTATTTATGAATATTAAGATTATACACTGACATGCCAAAAGTTATGGGATAGCTGTATGTAAATTGTTTATGGAGAGGCGTTACCCCAGTGGACGGCTTGGGAGCAGCCACACATGTTTAAGTTGTGAGGTGTTATGTTGTGAGTGAGGTTGAACACTGGCCAGTGTGCTCATGGCAAGGCAACGTGAATTATCGGAGTTCGAACAAGGCATGGTAGTGGGTGCCAGACGGATGGGAAATTCCACTTCCGAAGTTGTGCGGGCATTTCATATTCCTTGATCCACAGTGTCATGTCTATATTGGGAATACATCGTAGAAGGCATTACTACCCACAGTGGAAAGCGAAGTGGCTGCCCACGGGTGCTTAATGATCTTGACCGGTGGCATCTGGCTAGAATTGTCTGTGCAAACAGACAAGCGACTCACCGGACACAGCGCCTCACCTGGACTTGTGAGATTGCTTGTGAGAACTGGACCCTAGAAGACTAGCAAGATGTGGTGTTGTCTGATGAGTCATGGTAGCAGTTGTTTCGGGCTGATGGTTGGGTTCGTGTGTCATGGACCCCGGCTGTCAACAAGGCACTGTGCAGGCTGGTGGTGGTTCCATACTGGTGTGGGGTCTGTTCTCATGGGTTGGGTCTACCGGTCCACCTGAACACATCATTTGCCGGTGACCGCTATGTTTCACTGCTTGTTGAAAATTTGCAGCCCTTTGTGGACTTCAGGTACCCCCACAATGATGATGTAACCCTGTATGTCAGCTTTAGTACTAAACTAGGTGTTATGGGTTTCGAATGGACCAGTGTAGGTTAGCTGAGGGAGCAGCACTTTACATAAAATATAAAAAAAAGGAGACGAGACCAGTGCAGATAAAATCATACGAGTTTGTATTAAGAAATGAATTTGTGATTTCTTCGCTTCGACAGAGTTAATAAACTTCACCAAAATAAGTACAGCAATGAAAACAAATAGTAAAATAAAAAACAATACAGTGAGGACCTTTCAAGTGTTCACAAAAGCTTCAATTACCCTCTAAGTCAAACAATCAACAGACATCTTCTTTTTTTCAGATATTCACCTTGCGCTAATCAATGTATTTAATTTTATTGATGCAGTCCCTGGACAATCAGTAGTTTACCTATTTTTTTCAGTTTTTTCAGTCTAATTGGTGCACTCTATTAAAGTTTCAGTAATTAATTAGCTTTTTATATCTGTACTTACAGTTAGGATTTAGGATTTAAGTCGGCTAAGGTAAGTATTAATCTCCGTTTATGGTTTAGATGTTAGTTTTAGCTTTAAATTCTAGTTTATGAAGTGCTGCTTATAGTTTTAGTTCCACTTATTTTGCTTCCCTCAATGCTCAAACCTTAAATAATGAATGCTTGTTCTTTTAAAACAAAACTATTAAAACATGAATTAAACAACAAAACAAACAAATGTCAATCAACCAGACAATAACCAAGATACAAATTCAACCTCTTTCTCAACTGTCCATAAAATGTTAGAACTATAAGTGGTTCAAAAATGAAATAAAACGTGTCTCCCTTTTGTTGACTTATTTTTTCAGTTCACTGGGGAAATTGCAATTTTCAGTCCTACCACACTGTTGAGTGTAGTCACCAAGAGAAAAGTCCATCTATAGTGCTCGAACTCGAAAGTCTGGTGAGTTGTCCTCTAGTGTCCAAACGGATGCACACGCCACGTGCAACCGAATGCAGGGGAGAGTTGAAACAAACCAAGAAAAAACTGACCTGTTCACAAAAACAGCCTCTTAATACACCCACACATTTTTCAAAACCAGTTTACAAAGCAAATTTCACTTTTCTTTTCCAACATATACACATTTGTACCCTCGTAACACCACATGACAAGATTACTTTTCGGTAGTACAAAATGGCGGTTAGCATTCACCAATGGCACTTCTAGCATAGGCTGTAACAGCAGCTAAGATAGTTAGCTGTTACTTTATCTACACATACAACTATTTACATCAAAAATATACGTAACACACTCACCAAATCCAATCCAGCATAAATCGAAATCGTCGTTTCAGACGTATTTCAGCTCAAAGTTCACCCTCGGCAGTCATTTGAATGACGAAGAGTATTCCAGTCAACAGCCCAGAGTAAGCAGAAGCACCTTAATTGTCCTATTTGATTAACTCTTGTAGCTTCCAGTCTCAAATGTCTAGTGGTTCTAGGTATCAGAAATTCTTCAGAATACTTATTTGTCTAGTATGTCTTCCAAGTTTTTCTTTGTTATTTTATTTCAGTGTTCTCTCTTCTTCTAACTCTGCGTTTTCTTTACAGAATGTCTCTTGGGGATAGGCGGAGGTAACGCCCACTTAGCGCTTATTGGCCATCTCTCGTTCAGACCATGACTTGTCAAAGAACTATTGGCTGTTGATTTATGCTCAATTTATTTTCTTTACTCATCTGTTTTGACTTTTCTAAACTGTTATTTCTGTGTTGTATTGTTTCTTAAATAAATCATTAAATTTATTATTATTCCACTGTGTGTCTGGATTTAATTTCTGGCCATTTGAAACCTGGGTTACAATGA
>NW_023495248.1:105000-142351 GCF_904425465.1 Colossoma macropomum | reverse complement strand
ACTATATTTCAATCAGAAGACAAGCACACTGATTCTTCCTGGGAACACCTCCTCAATTTATCAGCCTTGTGACCGACAGTCCGGCCCCTACAGTTCACACCGTTAGCTAACCCGAAACTACACCTGAAGCTAGTTGTTACAATTAAGCACTAGGTTCTACAAGACAGCCTTGTAACTAGCAGAGTCTAAGATGGAGAAAGTCTCAGCTCCGAGCCTACCTTAGCCAGCGGAAAGACTATATTTCAATCAGAAGACAAGCACACTGATTCTTCCTGGGAACACCTCCTCAATTTATCAGCCTTGTGACCGATAGTCCGGCCCCTACAATTCACACCGTTAGCTAACCCGAAACTACACCTGAAGCTAGTTGTTACAATTAAGCACTAGGTTCTACAAGACAGCCTTGTAACTAGCAGAGTCTAAGATAGAGAAAGTCTCAACTCCGAGCCTACCTTAACCAGCGGAAAGACTATATTTCAATCAGAAGACAAGCACACTGATTCTTCCTGGGAACACCTCCTCAATTTATCAGCCTTGTGACCGATAGTCCGGCCCCTACAATTCACACCGTTAGCTAACCCGAAACTACACCTGAAGCTAGCTGTTACAATTAAGCACTAGGTTCTACAAGACAGCCTTGTAACTAGCAGAGTCTAAGATAGAGAAAGTCTCAACTCCGAGCCTACCTTAACCAGCGGAAAGACTATATTTCAATTAGAAGACAAGCACACTGATTCTTCCTGGGAACACCTCCTCAATTTATCAGCCTTGTGACCGATAGTCCGGCCCCTACAATTCACACCGTTAGCTAACCCGAAACTACACCTGAAGCTAGTTGTTACAATTAAGCACTAGGTTCTACAAGACAGCCTTGTAACTAGCAGAGTCTAAGATAGAGAAAGTCTCAACTCCGAGCCTACCTTAACCAGCGGAAAGACTATATTTCAATTAGAAGACAAGCACACTGATTCTTCCTGGGAACACCTCCTCAATTTATCAGCCTTGTGACCGATAGTCCGGCCCCTACAATTCACACCGTTAGCTAACCCGAAACTACACCTGAAGCTAGTTGTTACAATTAAGCACTAGGTTCTACAAGACAGCCTTGTAACTAGCAGAGTCTAAGATAGAGAAAGTCTCAACTCCGAGCCTACCTTAACCAGCGGAAAGACTATATTTCAATTAGAAGACAAGCACACTGATTCTTCCTGGGAACACCTCCTCAATTTATCAGCCTTGTGACCGATAGTCCGGCCCCTACAATTCACACCGTTAGCTAACCCGAAACTACACCTGAAGCTAGTTGTTACAATTAAGCACTAGGTTCTACAAGACAGCCTTGTAACTAGCAGAGTCTAAGATAGAGAAAGTCTCAACTCCGAGCCTACCTTAACCAGCGGAAAGACTATATTTCAATTAGAAGACAAGCACACTGATTCTTCCTGGGAACACCTCCTCAATTTATCAGCCTTGTGACCGATAGTCCGGCCCCTACAATTCACACCGTTAGCTAACCCGAAACTACACCTGAAGCTAGTTGTTACAATTAAGCACTAGGTTCTACAAGACAGCCTTGTAACTAGCAGAGTCTAAGATAGAGAAAGTCTCAACTCCGAGCCTACCTTAACCAGCGGAAAGACTATATTTCAATTAGAAGACAAGCACACTGATTCTTCCTGGGAACACCTCCTCAATTTATCAGCCTTGTGACCGATAGTCCGGCCCCTACAATTCACACCGTTAGCTAACCCGAAACTACACCTGAAGCTAGCTGTTACAATTAAGCACTAGGTTCTACAAGACAGCCTTGTAACTAGCAGAGTCTAAGATAGAGAAAGTCTCAACTCCGAGCCTACCTTAACCAGCGGAAAGACTATATTTCAATTAGAAGACAAGCACACTGATTCTTCCTGGGAACACCTCCTCAATTTATCAGCCTTGTGACCGATAGTCCGGCCCCTACAATTCACACCGTTAGCTAACCCGAAACTACACCTGAAGCTAGCTGTTACAATTAAGCACTAGGTTCTACAAGACAGCCTTGTAACTAGCAGAGTCTAAGATAGAGAAAGTCTCAACTCCGAGCCTACCTTAGCCAGCGGAAAGACTATATTTCAATCAGAAGACAAGCACACTGATTCTTCCTGGGAACACCTCCTCAATTTATCAGCCTTGTGACCGATAGTCCGGCCCCTACAATTCACACCGTTAGCTAACCCGAAACTACACCTGAAGCTAGTTGTTACAATTAAGCACTAGGTTCTACAAGACAGCCTTGTAACTAGCAGAGTCTAAGATAGAGAAAGTCTCAACTCCGAGCCTACCTTAACCAGCGGAAAGACTATATTTCAATTAGAAGACAAGCACACTGATTCTTCCTGGGAACACCTCCTCAATTTATCAGCCTTGTGACCGATAGTCCGGCCCCTACAATTCACACCGTTAGCTAACCCGAAACTACACCTGAAGCTAGTTGTTACAATTAAGCACTAGGTTCTACAAGACAGCCTTGTAACTAGCAGAGTCTAAGATAGAGAAAGTCTCAACTCCGAGCCTACCTTAACCAGCGGAAAGACTATATTTCAATTAGAAGACAAGCACACTGATTCTTCCTGGGAACACCTCCTCAATTTATCAGCCTTGTGACCGATAGTCCGGCCCCTACAATTCACACCGTTAGCTAACCCGAAACTACACCTGAAGCTAGTTGTTACAATTAAGCACTAGGTTCTACAAGGCAGCCTTGTAACTAGCAGAGTCTAAGATAGAGAAAGTCTCAACTCCGAGCCTACCTTAACCAGCGGAAAGACTATATTTCAATCAGAAGACAAGCACACTGATTCTTCCTGGGAACACCTCCTCAATTTATCAGCCTTGTGACCGATAGTCCGGCCCCTACAATTCACACCGTTAGCTAACCCGAAACTACACCTGAAGCTAGTTGTTACAATTAAGCACTAGGTTCTACAAGACAGCCTTGTAACTAGCAGAGTCTAAGATAGAGAAAGTCTCAACTCCGAGCCTACCTTAACCAGCGGAAAGACTATATTTCAATTAGAAGACAAGCACACTGATTCTTCCTGGGAACACCTCCTCAATTTATCAGCCTTGTGACCGACAGTCCGGCCCCTACAATTCACACCGTTAGCTAACCCGAAACTACACCTGAAGCTAGTTGTTACAATTAAGCACTAGGTTCTACAAGACAGCCTTGTAACTAGCCGAGTCTAAGATAGAGAAAGTCTCAACTCCGAGCCTACCTTAGCCAGCGGAAAGACTATATTTCAATTAGAAGACAAGCACACTGATTCTTCCTGGGAACACCTCCTCAATTTATCAGCCTTGTGACCGATAGTCCGGCCCCTACAATTCACACCGTTAGCTAACCCGAAACTACACCTGAAGCTAGTTGTTACAATTAAGCACTAGGTTCTACAAGACAGCCTTGTAACTAGCAGAGTCTAAGATAGAGAAAGTCTCAACTCCGAGCCTACCTTAACCAGCGGAAAGACTATATTTCAATTAGAAGACAAGCACACTGATTCTTCCTGGGAACACCTCCTCAATTTATCAGCCTTGTGACCGATAGTCCGGCCCCTACAATTCACACCGTTAGCTAACCCGAAACTACACCTGAAGCTAGTTGTTACAATTAAGCACTAGGTTCTACAAGACAGCCTTGTAACTAGCAGAGTCTAAGATAGAGAAAGTCTCAACTCCGAGCCTACCTTAACCAGCGGAAAGACTATATTTCAATTAGAAGACAAGCACACTGATTCTTCCTGGGAACACCTCCTCAATTTATCAGCCTTGTGACCGATAGTCCGGCCCCTACAATTCACACCGTTAGCTAACCCGAAACTACACCTGAAGCTAGTTGTTACAATTAAGCACTAGGTTCTACAAGACAGCCTTGTAACTAGCAGAGTCTAAGATAGAGAAAGTCTCAACTCCGAGCCTACCTTAACCAGCGGAAAGACTATATTTCAATTAGAAGACAAGCACACTGATTCTTCCTGGGAACACCTCCTCAATTTATCAGCCTTGTGACCGATAGTCCGGCCCCTACAATTCACACCGTTAGCTAACCCGAAACTACACCTGAAGCTAGCTGTTACAATTAAGCACTAGGTTCTACAAGACAGCCTTGTAACTAGCCGAGTCTAAGATAGAGAAAGTCTCAACTCCGAGCCTACCTTAACCAGCGGAAAGACTATATTTCAATTAGAAGACAAGCACACTGATTCTTCCTGGGAACACCTCCTCAATTTATCAGCCTTGTGACCGATAGTCCGGCCCCTACAATTCACACCGTTAGCTAACCCGAAACTACACCTGAAGCTAGTTGTTACAATTAAGCACTAGGTTCTACAAGGCAGCCTTGTAACTAGCAGAGTCTAAGATAGAGAAAGTCTCAACTCCGAGCCTACCTTAGCCAGCGGAAAGACTATATTTCAATTAGAAGACAAGCACACTGATTCTTCCTGGGAACACCTCCTCAATTTATCAGCCTTGTGACCGACAGTCCGGCCCCTACAATTCACACCGTTAGCTAACCCGAAACTACACCTGAAGCTAGTTGTTACAATTAAGCACTAGGTTCTACAAGACAGCCTTGTAACTAGCAGAGTCTAAGATGGAGAAAGTCTCAACTCCGAGCCTACCTTAACCAGCGGAAAGACTATATTTCAATTAGAAGACAAGCACACTGATTCTTCCTGGGAACACCTCCTCAATTTATCAGCCTTGTGACCGATAGTCCGGCCCCTACAATTCACACCGTTAGCTAACCCGAAACTACACCTGAAGCTAGTTGTTACAATTAAGCACTAGGTTCTACAAGACAGCCTTGTAACTAGCAGAGTCTAAGATAGAGAAAGTCTCAACTCCGAGCCTACCTTAACCAGCGGAAAGACTATATTTCAATTAGAAGACAAGCACACTGATTCTTCCTGGGAACACCTCCTCAATTTATCAGCCTTGTGACCGATAGTCCGGCCCCTACAATTCACACCGTTAGCTAACCCGAAACTACACCTGAAGCTAGCTGTTACAATTAAGCACTAGGTTCTACAAGGCAGCCTTGTAACTAGCAGAGTCTAAGATAGAGAAAGTCTCAACTCCGAGCCTACCTTAACCAGCGGAAAGACTATATTTCAATTAGAAGACAAGCACACTGATTCTTCCTGGGAACACCTCCTCAATTTATCAGCCTTGTGACCGATAGTCCGGCCCCTACAATTCACACCGTTAGCTAACCCGAAACTACACCTGAAGCTAGCTGTTACAATTAAGCACTAGGTTCTACAAGACAGCCTTGTAACTAGCCGAGTCTAAGATAGAGAAAGTCTCAACTCCGAGCCTACCTTAACCAGCGGAAAGACTATATTTCAATCAGAAGACAAGCACACTGATTCTTCCTGGGAACACCTCCTCAATTTATCAGCCTTGTGACCGATAGTCCGGCCCCTACAATTCACACCGTTAGCTAACCCGAAACTACACCTGAAGCTAGTTGTTACAATTAAGCACTAGGTTCTACAAGACAGCCTTGTAACTAGCCGAGTCTAAGATAGAGAAAGTCTCAACTCCGAGCCTACCTTAACCAGCGGAAAGACTATATTTCAATTAGAAGACAAGCACACTGATTCTTCCTGGGAACACCTCCTCAATTTATCAGCCTTGTGACCGATAGTCCGGCCCCTACAATTCACACCGTTAGCTAACCCGAAACTACACCTGAAGCTAGCTGTTACAATTAAGCACTAGGTTCTACAAGACAGCCTTGTAACTAGCAGAGTCTAAGATAGAGAAAGTCTCAACTCCGAGCCTACCTTAACCAGCGGAAAGACTATATTTCAATTAGAAGACAAGCACACTGATTCTTCCTGGGAACACCTCCTCAATTTATCAGCCTTGTGACCGATAGTCCGGCCCCTACAATTCACACCGTTAGCTAACCCGAAACTACACCTGAAGCTAGCTGTTACAATTAAGCACTAGGTTCTACAAGACAGCCTTGTAACTAGCAGAGTCTAAGATAGAGAAAGTCTCAACTCCGAGCCTACCTTAACCAGCGGAAAGACTATATTTCAATCAGAAGACAAGCACACTGATTCTTCCTGGGAACACCTCCTCAATTTATCAGCCTTGTGACCGATAGTCCGGCCCCTACAATTCACACCGTTAGCTAACCCGAAACTACACCTGAAGCTAGCTGTTACAATTAAGCACTAGGTTCTACAAGACAGCCTTGTAACTAGCAGAGTCTAAGATAGAGAAAGTCTCAACTCCGAGCCTACCTTAACCAGCGGAAAGACTATATTTCAATCAGAAGACAAGCACACTGATTCTTCCTGGGAACACCTCCTCAATTTATCAGCCTTGTGACCGACAGTCCGGCCCCTACAGTTCACACCGTTAGCTAACCCGAAACTACACCTGAAGCTAGTTGTTACAATTAAGCACTAGGTTCTACAAGGCAGCCTTGTAACTAGCAGAGTCTAAGATGGAGAAAGTCTCAGCTCCGAGCCTACCTTAGCCAGCGGAAAGACTATATTTCAATCAGAAGACAAGCACACTGATTCTTCCTGGGAACACCTCCTCAATTTATCAGCCTTGTGACCGATAGTCCGGCCCCTACAATTCACACCGTTAGCTAACCCGAAACTACACCTGAAGCTAGTTGTTACAATTAAGCACTAGGTTCTACAAGACAGCCTTGTAACTAGCCGAGTCTAAGATAGAGAAAGTCTCAACTCCGAGCCTACCTTAACCAGCGGAAAGACTATATTTCAATTAGAAGACAAGCACACTGATTCTTCCTGGGAACACCTCCTCAATTTATCAGCCTTGTGACCGATAGTCCGGCCCCTACAATTCACACCGTTAGCTAACCCGAAACTACACCTGAAGCTAGCTGTTACAATTAAGCACTAGGTTCTACAAGGCAGCCTTGTAACTAGCCGAGTCTAAGATAGAGAAAGTCTCAACTCCGAGCCTACCTTAACCAGCGGAAAGACTATATTTCAATTAGAAGACAAGCACACTGATTCTTCCTGGGAACACCTCCTCAATTTATCAGCCTTGTGACCGATAGTCCGGCCCCTACAATTCACACCGTTAGCTAACCCGAAACTACACCTGAAGCTAGCTGTTACAATTAAGCACTAGGTTCTACAAGACAGCCTTGTAACTAGCCGAGTCTAAGATAGAGAAAGTCTCAACTCCGAGCCTACCTTAACCAGCGGAAAGACTATATTTCAATTAGAAGACAAGCACACTGATTCTTCACCGGGAACACCTCCTCAATTTATCAGCCTTGTGACCGATAGTCCGGCCCCTACAATTCACACCGTTAGCTAACCCGAAACTACACCTGAAGCTAGCTGTTACAATTAAGCACTAGGTTCTACAAGACAGCCTTGTAACTAGCCGAGTCTAAGATAGAGAAAGTCTCAACTCCGAGCCTACCTTAACCAGCGGAAAGACTATATTTCAATTAGAAGACAAGCACACTGATTCTTCACCGGGAACACCTCCTCAATTTATCAGCCTTGTGACCGATAGTCCGGCCCCTACAATTCACACCGTTAGCTAACCCGAAACTACACCTGAAGCTAGCTGTTACAATTAAGCACTAGGTTCTACAAGGCAGCCTTGTAACTAGCAGAGTCTAAGATAGAGAAAGTCTCAACTCCGAGCCTACCTTAACCAGCGGAAAGACTATATTTCAATTAGAAGACAAGCACACTGATTCTTTCCGGGAACACCTCCTCAATTTATCAGCCTTGTGACCGATAGTCCGGCCCCTACAATTCACACCGTTAGCTAACCCGAAACTACACCTGAAGCTAGCTGTTACAATTAAGCACTAGGTTCTACAAGGCAGCCTTGTAACTAGCAGAGTCTAAGATAGAGAAAGTCTCAACTCCGAGCCTACCTTAACCAGCGGAAAGACTATATTTCAATTAGAAGACAAGCACACTGATTCTTCACCGGGAACACCTCCTCAATTTATCAGCCTTGTGACCGATAGTCCGGCCCCTACAGTTCACACCGTTAGCTAACCCGAAACTACACCTGAAGCTAGCTGTTACAATTAAGCACTAGGTTCTACAAGACAGCCTTGTAACTAGCCGAGTCTAAGATAGAGAAAGTCTCAACTCCGAGCCTACCTTAACCAGCGGAAAGACTATATTTCAATTAGAAGACAAGCACACTGATTCTTCCTGGGAACACCTCCTCAATTTATCAGCCTTGTGACCGATAGTCCGGCCCCTACAATTCACACCGTTAGCTAACCCGAAACTACACCTGAAGCTAGCTGTTACAATTAAGCACTAGGTTCTACAAGGCAGCCTTGTAACTAGCAGAGTCTAAGATAGAGAAAGTCTCAACTCCGAGCCTACCTTAACCAGCGGAAAGACTATATTTCAATTAGAAGACAAGCACACTGATTCTTCACCGGGAACACCTCCTCAATTTATCAGCCTTGTGACCGATAGTCCGGCCCCTACAGTTCACACCGTTAGCTAACCCGAAACTACACCTGAAGCTAGCTGTTACAATTAAGCACTAGGTTCTACAAGGCAGCCTTGTAACTAGCCGAGTCTAAGATAGAGAAAGTCTCAACTCCGAGCCTACCTTAACCAGCGGAAAGACTATATTTCAATTAGAAGACAAGCACACTGATTCTTCCTGGGAACACCTCCTCAATTTATCAGCCTTGTGACCGATAGTCCGGCCCCTACAATTCACACCGTTAGCTAACCCGAAACTACACCTGAAGCTAGCTGTTACAATTAAGCACTAGGTTCTACAAGGCAGCCTTGTAACTAGCAGAGTCTAAGATAGAGAAAGTCTCAACTCCGAGCCTACCTTAACCAGCGGAAAGACTATATTTCAATTAGAAGACAAGCACACTGATTCTTCCTGGGAACACCTCCTCAATTTATCAGCCTTGTGACCGATAGTCCGGCCCCTACAATTCACACCGTTAGCTAACCCGAAACTACACCTGAAGCTAGCTGTTACAATTAAGCACTAGGTTCTACAAGACAGCCTTGTAACTAGCCGAGTCTAAGATAGAGAAAGTCTCAACTCCGAGCCTACCTTAACCAGCGGAAAGACTATATTTCAATTAGAAGACAAGCACACTGATTCTTCCTGGGAACACCTCCTCAATTTATCAGCCTTGTGACCGATAGTCCGGCCCCTACAATTCACACCGTTAGCTAACCCGAAACTACACCTGAAGCTAGCTGTTACAATTAAGCACTAGGTTCTACAAGGCAGCCTTGTAACTAGCCGAGTCTAAGATAGAGAAAGTCTCAACTCCGAGCCTACCTTAACCAGCGGAAAGACTATATTTCAATTAGAAGACAAGCACACTGATTCTTCCTGGGAACACCTCCTCAATTTATCAGCCTTGTGACCGATAGTCCGGCCCCTACAGTTCACACCGTTAGCTAACCCGAAACTACACCTGAAGCTAGCTGTTACAATTAAGCACTAGGTTCTACAAGGCAGCCTTGTAACTAGCCGAGTCTAAGATAGAGAAAGTCTCAACTCCGAGCCTACCTTAACCAGCGGAAAGACTATATTTCAATTAGAAGACAAGCACACTGATTCTTCCTGGGAACACCTCCTCAATTTATCAGCCTTGTGACCGATAGTCCGGCCCCTACAATTCACACCGTTAGCTAACCCGAAACTACACCTGAAGCTAGCTGTTACAATTAAGCACTAGGTTCTACAAGGCAGCCTTGTAACTAGCCGAGTCTAAGATAGAGAAAGTCTCAACTCCGAGCCTACCTTAACCAGCGGAAAGACTATATTTCAATTAGAAGACAAGCACACTGATTCTTCCTGGGAACACCTCCTCAATTTATCAGCCTTGTGACCGATAGTCCGGCCCCTACAATTCACACCGTTAGCTAACCCGAAACTACACCTGAAGCTAGCTGTTACAATTAAGCACTAGGTTCTACAAGACAGCCTTGTAACTAGCCGAGTCTAAGATAGAGAAAGTCTCAACTCCGAGCCTACCTTAACCAGCGGAAAGACTATATTTCAATTAGAAGACAAGCACACTGATTCTTCACCGGGAACACCTCCTCAATTTATCAGCCTTGTGACCGATAGTCCGGCCCCTACAATTCACACCGTTAGCTAACCCGAAACTACACCTGAAGCTAGCTGTTACAATTAAGCACTAGGTTCTACAAGGCAGCCTTGTAACTAGCCGAGTCTAAGATAGAGAAAGTCTCAACTCCGAGCCTACCTTAACCAGCGGAAAGACTATATTTCAATTAGAAGACAAGCACACTGATTCTTCACCGGGAACACCTCCTCAATTTATCAGCCTTGTGACCGATAGTCCGGCCCCTACAGTTCACACCGTTAGCTAACCCGAAACTACACCTGAAGCTAGCTGTTACAATTAAGCACTAGGTTCTACAAGGCAGCCTTGTAACTAGCCGAGTCTAAGATAGAGAAAGTCTCAACTCCGAGCCTACCTTAACCAGCGGAAAGACTATATTTCAATTAGAAGACAAGCACACTGATTCTTCCTGGGAACACCTCCTCAATTTATCAGCCTTGTGACCGATAGTCCGGCCCCTACAATTCACACCGTTAGCTAACCCGAAACTACACCTGAAGCTAGCTGTTACAATTAAGCACTAGGTTCTACAAGGCAGCCTTGTAACTAGCCGAGTCTAAGATAGAGAAAGTCTCAACTCCGAGCCTACCTTAACCAGCGGAAAGACTATATTTCAATTAGAAGACAAGCACACTGATTCTTCCTGGGAACACCTCCTCAATTTATCAGCCTTGTGACCGATAGTCCGGCCCCTACAATTCACACCGTTAGCTAACCCGAAACTACACCTGAAGCTAGCTGTTACAATTAAGCACTAGGTTCTACAAGGCAGCCTTGTAACTAGCCGAGTCTAAGATAGAGAAAGTCTCAACTCCGAGCCTACCTTAACCAGCGGAAAGACTATATTTCAATTAGAAGACAAGCACACTGATTCTTCCTGGGAACACCTCCTCAATTTATCAGCCTTGTGACCGATAGTCCGGCCCCTACAGTTCACACCGTTAGCTAACCCGAAACTACACCTGAAGCTAGCTGTTACAATTAAGCACTAGGTTCTACAAGGCAGCCTTGTAACTAGCCGAGTCTAAGATAGAGAAAGTCTCAACTCCGAGCCTACCTTAACCAGCGGAAAGACTATATTTCAATTAGAAGACAAGCACACTGATTCTTCCTGGGAACACCTCCTCAATTTATCAGCCTTGTGACCGATAGTCCGGCCCCTACAATTCACACCGTTAGCTAACCCGAAACTACACCTGAAGCTAGCTGTTACAATTAAGCACTAGGTTCTACAAGACAGCCTTGTAACTAGCCGAGTCTAAGATAGAGAAAGTCTCAACTCCGAGCCTACCTTAACCAGCGGAAAGACTATATTTCAATTAGAAGACAAGCACACTGATTCTTCCTGGGAACACCTCCTCAATTTATCAGCCTTGTGACCGATAGTCCGGCCCCTACAATTCACACCGTTAGCTAACCCGAAACTACACCTGAAGCTAGCTGTTACAATTAAGCACTAGGTTCTACAAGGCAGCCTTGTAACTAGCAGAGTCTAAGATAGAGAAAGTCTCAACTCCGAGCCTACCTTAACCAGCGGAAAGACTATATTTCAATTAGAAGACAAGCACACTGATTCTTCCTGGGAACACCTCCTCAATTTATCAGCCTTGTGACCGATAGTCCGGCCCCTACAGTTCACACCGTTAGCTAACCCGAAACTACACCTGAAGCTAGCTGTTACAATTAAGCACTAGGTTCTACAAGACAGCCTTGTAACTAGCCGAGTCTAAGATAGAGAAAGTCTCAACTCCGAGCCTACCTTAACCAGCGGAAAGACTATATTTCAATTAGAAGACAAGCACACTGATTCTTCCTGGGAACACCTCCTCAATTTATCAGCCTTGTGACCGATAGTCCGGCCCCTACAATTCACACCGTTAGCTAACCCGAAACTACACCTGAAGCTAGCTGTTACAATTAAGCACTAGGTTCTACAAGGCAGCCTTGTAACTAGCCGAGTCTAAGATAGAGAAAGTCTCAACTCCGAGCCTACCTTAACCAGCGGAAAGACTATATTTCAATTAGAAGACAAGCACACTGATTCTTCCTGGGAACACCTCCTCAATTTATCAGCCTTGTGACCGATAGTCCGGCCCCTACAATTCACACCGTTAGCTAACCCGAAACTACACCTGAAGCTAGCTGTTACAATTAAGCACTAGGTTCTACAAGGCAGCCTTGTAACTAGCCGAGTCTAAGATAGAGAAAGTCTCAACTCCGAGCCTACCTTAACCAGCGGAAAGACTATATTTCAATTAGAAGACAAGCACACTGATTCTTCCTGGGAACACCTCCTCAATTTATCAGCCTTGTGACCGATAGTCCGGCCCCTACAATTCACACCGTTAGCTAACCCGAAACTACACCTGAAGCTAGCTGTTACAATTAAGCACTAGGTTCTACAAGGCAGCCTTGTAACTAGCAGAGTCTAAGATAGAGAAAGTCTCAACTCCGAGCCTACCTTAACCAGCGGAAAGACTATATTTCAATTAGAAGACAAGCACACTGATTCTTCCTGGGAACACCTCCTCAATTTATCAGCCTTGTGACCGATAGTCCGGCCCCTACAGTTCACACCGTTAGCTAACCCGAAACTACACCTGAAGCTAGCTGTTACAATTAAGCACTAGGTTCTACAAGACAGCCTTGTAACTAGCCGAGTCTAAGATAGAGAAAGTCTCAACTCCGAGCCTACCTTAACCAGCGGAAAGACTATATTTCAATTAGAAGACAAGCACACTGATTCTTCCTGGGAACACCTCCTCAATTTATCAGCCTTGTGACCGATAGTCCGGCCCCTACAGTTCACACCGTTAGCTAACCCGAAACTACACCTGAAGCTAGCTGTTACAATTAAGCACTAGGTTCTACAAGGCAGCCTTGTAACTAGCCGAGTCTAAGATAGAGAAAGTCTCAACTCCGAGCCTACCTTAACCAGCGGAAAGACTATATTTCAATTAGAAGACAAGCACACTGATTCTTCCTGGGAACACCTCCTCAATTTATCAGCCTTGTGACCGATAGTCCGGCCCCTACAATTCACACCGTTAGCTAACCCGAAACTACACCTGAAGCTAGCTGTTACAATTAAGCACTAGGTTCTACAAGGCAGCCTTGTAACTAGCAGAGTCTAAGATAGAGAAAGTCTCAACTCCGAGCCTACCTTAACCAGCGGAAAGACTATATTTCAATTAGAAGACAAGCACACTGATTCTTCCTGGGAACACCTCCTCAATTTATCAGCCTTGTGACCGATAGTCCGGCCCCTACAATTCACACCGTTAGCTAACCCGAAACTACACCTGAAGCTAGCTGTTACAATTAAGCACTAGGTTCTACAAGGCAGCCTTGTAACTAGCAGAGTCTAAGATAGAGAAAGTCTCAACTCCGAGCCTACCTTAACCAGCGGAAAGACTATATTTCAATTAGAAGACAAGCACACTGATTCTTCCTGGGAACACCTCCTCAATTTATCAGCCTTGTGACCGATAGTCCGGCCCCTACAATTCACACCGTTAGCTAACCCGAAACTACACCTGAAGCTAGCTGTTACAATTAAGCACTAGGTTCTACAAGGCAGCCTTGTAACTAGCCGAGTCTAAGATAGAGAAAGTCTCAACTCCGAGCCTACCTTAACCAGCGGAAAGACTATATTTCAATTAGAAGACAAGCACACTGATTCTTCCTGGGAACACCTCCTCAATTTATCAGCCTTGTGACCGATAGTCCGGCCCCTACAATTCACACCGTTAGCTAACCCGAAACTACACCTGAAGCTAGCTGTTACAATTAAGCACTAGGTTCTACAAGGCAGCCTTGTAACTAGCCGAGTCTAAGATAGAGAAAGTCTCAACTCCGAGCCTACCTTAACCAGCGGAAAGACTATATTTCAATTAGAAGACAAGCACACTGATTCTTCCTGGGAACACCTCCTCAATTTATCAGCCTTGTGACCGATAGTCCGGCCCCTACAATTCACACCGTTAGCTAACCCGAAACTACACCTGAAGCTAGCTGTTACAATTAAGCACTAGGTTCTACAAGACAGCCTTGTAACTAGCCGAGTCTAAGATAGAGAAAGTCTCAACTCCGAGCCTACCTTAACCAGCGGAAAGACTATATTTCAATTAGAAGACAAGCACACTGATTCTTCCTGGGAACACCTCCTCAATTTATCAGCCTTGTGACCGATAGTCCGGCCCCTACAATTCACACCGTTAGCTAACCCGAAACTACACCTGAAGCTAGCTGTTACAATTAAGCACTAGGTTCTACAAGGCAGCCTTGTAACTAGCAGAGTCTAAGATAGAGAAAGTCTCAACTCCGAGCCTACCTTAACCAGCGGAAAGACTATATTTCAATTAGAAGACAAGCACACTGATTCTTCCTGGGAACACCTCCTCAATTTATCAGCCTTGTGACCGATAGTCCGGCCCCTACAATTCACACCGTTAGCTAACCCGAAACTACACCTGAAGCTAGCTGTTACAATTAAGCACTAGGTTCTACAAGACAGCCTTGTAACTAGCCGAGTCTAAGATAGAGAAAGTCTCAACTCCGAGCCTACCTTAACCAGCGGAAAGACTATATTTCAATTAGAAGACAAGCACACTGATTCTTCCTGGGAACACCTCCTCAATTTATCAGCCTTGTGACCGATAGTCCGGCCCCTACAATTCACACCGTTAGCTAACCCGAAACTACACCTGAAGCTAGCTGTTACAATTAAGCACTAGGTTCTACAAGACAGCCTTGTAACTAGCCGAGTCTAAGATAGAGAAAGTCTCAACTCCGAGCCTACCTTAACCAGCGGAAAGACTATATTTCAATTAGAAGACAAGCACACTGATTCTTCCTGGGAACACCTCCTCAATTTATCAGCCTTGTGACCGATAGTCCGGCCCCTACAATTCACACCGTTAGCTAACCCGAAACTACACCTGAAGCTAGCTGTTACAATTAAGCACTAGGTTCTACAAGACAGCCTTGTAACTAGCCGAGTCTAAGATAGAGAAAGTCTCAACTCCGAGCCTACCTTAACCAGCGGAAAGACTATATTTCAATTAGAAGACAAGCACACTGATTCTTCCTGGGAACACCTCCTCAATTTATCAGCCTTGTGACCGATAGTCCGGCCCCTACAATTCACACCGTTAGCTAACCCGAAACTACACCTGAAGCTAGCTGTTACAATTAAGCACTAGGTTCTACAAGACAGCCTTGTAACTAGCCGAGTCTAAGATAGAGAAAGTCTCAACTCCGAGCCTACCTTAACCAGCGGAAAGACTATATTTCAATTAGAAGACAAGCACACTGATTCTTCCTGGGAACACCTCCTCAATTTATCAGCCTTGTGACCGATAGTCCGGCCCCTACAATTCACACCGTTAGCTAACCCGAAACTACACCTGAAGCTAGCTGTTACAATTAAGCACTAGGTTCTACAAGACAGCCTTGTAACTAGCCGAGTCTAAGATAGAGAAAGTCTCAACTCCGAGCCTACCTTAACCAGCGGAAAGACTATATTTCAATTAGAAGACAAGCACACTGATTCTTCCTGGGAACACCTCCTCAATTTATCAGCCTTGTGACCGATAGTCCGGCCCCTACAATTCACACCGTTAGCTAACCCGAAACTACACCTGAAGCTAGCTGTTACAATTAAGCACTAGGTTCTACAAGACAGCCTTGTAACTAGCAGAGTCTAAGATAGAGAAAGTCTCAACTCCGAGCCTACCTTAACCAGCGGAAAGACTATATTTCAATTAGAAGACAAGCACACTGATTCTTCCTGGGAACACCTCCTCAATTTATCAGCCTTGTGACCGATAGTCCGGCCCCTACAGTTCACACCGTTAGCTAACCCGAAACTACACCTGAAGCTAGCTGTTACAATTAAGCACTAGGTTCTACAAGACAGCCTTGTAACTAGCAGAGTCTAAGATAGAGAAAGTCTCAACTCCGAGCCTACCTTAACCAGCGGAAAGACTATATTTCAATTAGAAGACAAGCACACTGATTCTTCCTGGGAACACCTCCTCAATTTATCAGCCTTGTGACCGATAGTCCGGCCCCTACAGTTCACACCGTTAGCTAACCCGAAACTACACCTGAAGCTAGCTGTTACAATTAAGCACTAGGTTCTACAAGACAGCCTTGTAACTAGCAGAGTCTAAGATAGAGAAAGTCTCAACTCCGAGCCTACCTTAACCAGCGGAAAGACTATATTTCAATTAGAAGACAAGCACACTGATTCTTCCTGGGAACACCTCCTCAATTTATCAGCCTTGTGACCGATAGTCCGGCCCCTACAGTTCACACCGTTAGCTAACCCGAAACTACACCTGAAGCTAGCTGTTACAATTAAGCACTAGGTTCTACAAGGCAGCCTTGTAACTAGCCGAGTCTAAGATAGAGAAAGTCTCAACTCCGAGCCTACCTTAACCAGCGGAAAGACTATATTTCAATTAGAAGACAAGCACACTGATTCTTCCTGGGAACACCTCCTCAATTTATCAGCCTTGTGACCGATAGTCCGGCCCCTACAATTCACACCGTTAGCTAACCCGAAACTACACCTGAAGCTAGCTGTTACAATTAAGCACTAGGTTCTACAAGGCAGCCTTGTAACTAGCCGAGTCTAAGATAGAGAAAGTCTCAACTCCGAGCCTACCTTAACCAGCGGAAAGACTATATTTCAATTAGAAGACAAGCACACTGATTCTTCCTGGGAACACCTCCTCAATTTATCAGCCTTGTGACCGATAGTCCGGCCCCTACAATTCACACCGTTAGCTAACCCGAAACTACACCTGAAGCTAGCTGTTACAATTAAGCACTAGGTTCTACAAGGCAGCCTTGTAACTAGCAGAGTCTAAGATAGAGAAAGTCTCAACTCCGAGCCTACCTTAACCAGCGGAAAGACTATATTTCAATTAGAAGACAAGCACACTGATTCTTCCTGGGAACACCTCCTCAATTTATCAGCCTTGTGACCGATAGTCCGGCCCCTACAATTCACACCGTTAGCTAACCCGAAACTACACCTGAAGCTAGCTGTTACAATTAAGCACTAGGTTCTACAAGACAGCCTTGTAACTAGCCGAGTCTAAGATAGAGAAAGTCTCAACTCCGAGCCTACCTTAACCAGCGGAAAGACTATATTTCAATTAGAAGACAAGCACACTGATTCTTCCTGGGAACACCTCCTCAATTTATCAGCCTTGTGACCGATAGTCCGGCCCCTACAATTCACACCGTTAGCTAACCCGAAACTACACCTGAAGCTAGCTGTTACAATTAAGCACTAGGTTCTACAAGACAGCCTTGTAACTAGCCGAGTCTAAGATAGAGAAAGTCTCAACTCCGAGCCTACCTTAACCAGCGGAAAGACTATATTTCAATTAGAAGACAAGCACACTGATTCTTCACCGGGAACACCTCCTCAATTTATCAGCCTTGTGACCGATAGTCCGGCCCCTACAGTTCACACCGTTAGCTAACCCGAAACTACACCTGAAGCTAGCTGTTACAATTAAGCACTAGGTTCTACAAGGCAGCCTTGTAACTAGCAGAGTCTAAGATAGAGAAAGTCTCAACTCCGAGCCTACCTTAACCAGCGGAAAGACTATATTTCAATTAGAAGACAAGCACACTGATTCTTCCTGGGAACACCTCCTCAATTTATCAGCCTTGTGACCGATAGTCCGGCCCCTACAATTCACACCGTTAGCTAACCCGAAACTACACCTGAAGCTAGCTGTTACAATTAAGCACTAGGTTCTACAAGACAGCCTTGTAACTAGCCGAGTCTAAGATAGAGAAAGTCTCAACTCCGAGCCTACCTTAACCAGCGGAAAGACTATATTTCAATTAGAAGACAAGCACACTGATTCTTCCTGGGAACACCTCCTCAATTTATCAGCCTTGTGACCGATAGTCCGGCCCCTACAATTCACACCGTTAGCTAACCCGAAACTACACCTGAAGCTAGCTGTTACAATTAAGCACTAGGTTCTACAAGACAGCCTTGTAACTAGCCGAGTCTAAGATAGAGAAAGTCTCAACTCCGAGCCTACCTTAACCAGCGGAAAGACTATATTTCAATTAGAAGACAAGCACACTGATTCTTCCTGGGAACACCTCCTCAATTTATCAGCCTTGTGACCGATAGTCCGGCCCCTACAGTTCACACCGTTAGCTAACCCGAAACTACACCTGAAGCTAGCTGTTACAATTAAGCACTAGGTTCTACAAGACAGCCTTGTAACTAGCCGAGTCTAAGATAGAGAAAGTCTCAACTCCGAGCCTACCTTAACCAGCGGAAAGACTATATTTCAATTAGAAGACAAGCACACTGATTCTTCCTGGGAACACCTCCTCAATTTATCAGCCTTGTGACCGATAGTCCGGCCCCTACAATTCACACCGTTAGCTAACCCGAAACTACACCTGAAGCTAGCTGTTACAATTAAGCACTAGGTTCTACAAGACAGCCTTGTAACTAGCAGAGTCTAAGATAGAGAAAGTCTCAACTCCGAGCCTACCTTAACCAGCGGAAAGACTATATTTCAATTAGAAGACAAGCACACTGATTCTTCCTGGGAACACCTCCTCAATTTATCAGCCTTGTGACCGATAGTCCGGCCCCTACAATTCACACCGTTAGCTAACCCGAAACTACACCTGAAGCTAGCTGTTACAATTAAGCACTAGGTTCTACAAGACAGCCTTGTAACTAGCAGAGTCTAAGATAGAGAAAGTCTCAACTCCGAGCCTACCTTAACCAGCGGAAAGACTATATTTCAATTAGAAGACAAGCACACTGATTCTTCCTGGGAACACCTCCTCAATTTATCAGCCTTGTGACCGATAGTCCGGCCCCTACAATTCACACCGTTAGCTAACCCGAAACTACACCTGAAGCTAGCTGTTACAATTAAGCACTAGGTTCTACAAGACAGCCTTGTAACTAGCAGAGTCTAAGATAGAGAAAGTCTCAACTCCGAGCCTACCTTAACCAGCGGAAAGACTATATTTCAATTAGAAGACAAGCACACTGATTCTTCCTGGGAACACCTCCTCAATTTATCAGCCTTGTGACCGATAGTCCGGCCCCTACAATTCACACCGTTAGCTAACCCGAAACTACACCTGAAGCTAGCTGTTACAATTAAGCACTAGGTTCTACAAGACAGCCTTGTAACTAGCCGAGTCTAAGATAGAGAAAGTCTCAACTCCGAGCCTACCTTAACCAGCGGAAAGACTATATTTCAATTAGAAGACAAGCACACCGATTCTTCCTGGGAACACCTCCTCAATTTATCAGCCTTGTGACCGATAGTCCGGCCCCTACAATTCACACCGTTAGCTAACCCGAAACTACACCTGAAGCTAGCTGTTACAATTAAGCACTAGGTTCTACAAGACAGCCTTGTAACTAGCCGAGTCTAAGATAGAGAAAGTCTCAACTCCGAGCCTACCTTAACCAGCGGAAAGACTATATTTCAATTAGAAGACAAGCACACCGATTCTTCCTGGGAACACCTCCTCAATTTATCAGCCTTGTGACTGATAGTCCGGCCCCTACAATTCACACCGTTAGCTAACCCGAAACTACACCTGAAGCTAGCTGTTACAATTAAGCACTAGGTTCTACAAGACAGCCTTGTAACTAGCCGAGTCTAAGATAGAGAAAGTCTCAACTCCGAGCCTACCTTAACCAGCGGAAAGACTATATTTCAATTAGAAGACAAGCACACCGATTCTTCCTGGGAACACCTCCTCAATTTATCAGCCTTGTGACTGATAGTCCGGCCCCTACAATTCACACCGTTAGCTAACCCGAAACTACACCTGAAGCTAGCTGTTACAATTAAGCACTAGGTTCTACAAGACAGCCTTGTAACTAGCCGAGTCTAAGATAGAGAAAGTCTCAACTCCGAGCCTACCTTAACCAGCGGAAAGACTATATTTCAATTAGAAGACAAGCACACCGATTCTTCCTGGGAACACCTCCTCAATTTATCAGCCTTGTGACTGATAGTCCGGCCCCTACAATTCACACCGTTAGCTAACCCGAAACTACACCTGAAGCTAGCTGTTACAATTAAGCACTAGGTTCTACAAGACAGCCTTGTAACTAGCCGAGTCTAAGATAGAGAAAGTCTCAACTCCGAGCCTACCTTAACCAGCGGAAAGACTATATTTCAATTAGAAGACAAGCACACCGATTCTTCCTGGGAACACCTCCTCAATTTATCAGCCTTGTGACTGATAGTCCGGCCCCTACAATTCACACCGTTAGCTAACCCGAAACTACACCTGAAGCTAGCTGTTACAATTAAGCACTAGGTTCTACAAGACAGCCTTGTAACTAGCCGAGTCTAAGATAGAGAAAGTCTCAACTCCGAGCCTACCTTAACCAGCGGAAAGACTATATTTCAATTAGAAGACAAGCACACCGATTCTTCCTGGGAACACCTCCTCAATTTATCAGCCTTGTGACTGATAGTCCGGCCCCTACAATTCACACCGTTAGCTAACCCGAAACTACACCTGAAGCTAGCTGTTACAATTAAGCACTAGGTTCTACAAGACAGCCTTGTAACTAGCCGAGTCTAAGATAGAGAAAGTCTCAACTCCGAGCCTACCTTAACCAGCGGAAAGACTATATTTCAATTAGAAGACAAGCACACCGATTCTTCCTGGGAACACCTCCTCAATTTATCAGCCTTGTGACCGATAGTCCGGCCCCTACAATTCACACCGTTAGCTAACCCGAAACTACACCTGAAGCTAGCTGTTACAATTAAGCACTAGGTTCTACAAGACAGCCTTGTAACTAGCCGAGTCTAAGATAGAGAAAGTCTCAACTCCGAGCCTACCTTAACCAGCGGAAAGACTATATTTCAATTAGAAGACAAGCACACCGATTCTTCCTGGGAACACCTCCTCAATTTATCAGCCTTGTGACCGATAGTCCGGCCCCTACAATTCACACCGTTAGCTAACCCGAAACTACACCTGAAGCTAGCTGTTACAATTAAGCACTAGGTTCTACAAGACAGCCTTGTAACTAGCCGAGTCTAAGATAGAGAAAGTCTCAACTCCGAGCCTACCTTAACCAGCGGAAAGACTATATTTCAATTAGAAGACAAGCACACCGATTCTTCCTGGGAACACCTCCTCAATTTATCAGCCTTGTGACCGATAGTCCGGCCCCTACAATTCACACCGTTAGCTAACCCGAAACTACACCTGAAGCTAGCTGTTACAATTAAGCACTAGGTTCTACAAGACAGCCTTGTAACTAGCCGAGTCTAAGATAGAGAAAGTCTCAACTCCGAGCCTACCTTAACCAGCGGAAAGACTATATTTCAATTAGAAGACAAGCACACTGATTCTTCCTGGGAACACCTCCTCAATTTATCAGCCTTGTGACCGATAGTCCGGCCCCTACAATTCACACCGTTAGCTAACCCGAAACTACACCTGAAGCTAGCTGTTACAATTAAGCACTAGGTTCTACAAGACAGCCTTGTAACTAGCCGAGTCTAAGATAGATAAGTCTCAGCTCCGAGCCAACCTTAACCAGCGAAAGACTATATTTCAATCAGAAGACAAGCACACCGATCTTCCTGGGAACACCTCCTGTGATTTGCTCTGCTAATGCAGGTGACGCTGTGACATTTTATGATCCAAAACTTCTGGAAAATGATTCCATTTATGGTGGAATGGGAAAATTGGATCAAGAAGCTGGCCAGTAGGAAGCTATATAAGCTATATAAGATGACCTGTATGTTTTGGTGCTTAGTACTAGTTAATACTACTGAATAACAGACTTAGCATCTTACAGTTAGGAGGTATTCATTGATTATTAAATAAATGCACGTTTAATAGTGAAATAGTGTCTCTGCCGAGGCGCTCGGCGTACTTCTTGCGAAACGAAGCTCCTCAAAGTCGTCCATCTTTGTTTCATGGGACGTCTCCTTGATGAACGAAGCCTTCGCACAACGTCTGCAGTTCTTCGTTTTCTCCGCAGTTACGTCATATTGTTCGCTGAAGCCAGGCGAACGTCGTCTCCGCGAGAAGTACGCTGAGGCCTCCAGTGTCGCTGGCTCTCGTTTAAAACCAACCGCTTTGAGGTGTCGTGTCGGTGCCCCTGTGAGGGTTTCAGAGTCGGTGCCCCTGCAGGGTTACAGAGGAGATATCTGTTGAATGTGTTTTACTCTTTTTAATGGAGGTCTACTCCAGCTTAGAGTGGTAACTGTGAAGAAAGGGCTTCTGGGTGAAAGTTCTGCGCTAGCGTGCGGTGGTAGTGGGCGGACTGCGCTCAAGGCTGTGGAGGTGAAAGCTATCAGGCTTGAGTTTCCTCAGATTATCTGCATGCTAAATATCCAGCACATGAAATCACATAGAAACACATAAACACAAACGAAACATCACCAGAAAACAAGAGGAGAGGGAAACGCAGCAGTGCAGAGAATTCACACTGGCACAGGCCTGTGTGTGTGTGTGTTTCTGGAAGGCCCAGTAGAATGTGTTGGCTCTGTGTGTGTGTGTGAGTGTGTGTGTGTGTGTGTGTATGTGTGTGTGTGTGTGTGTGTGTGTGTGTGTGTGTGTGGGGTTGTTTTTGGCATGGAGTGTTGAACGTTGGCAGTGTGTGGGTGCTGAAAGCTTTGAGCTTTTCTCTCTGTGCTCTGGTGGATAATAGAGTGGAGAGTCTCAGTCAAGCGTTCTTATACAAGACGCTATTCATCTGTGTGTGTGTGTGTGTGTGTGTGTGTGTATGCGTGTGTGTGGGGGGGGTGCATTAGTGTTAGCACGAGTGATGAGTCAAATGTTCGAATAGTCATGAAAGTTCAAAAACACGAATAGTAAATTAAGAATTTCGCAACGTAAGTGAGCTGGAAAGCCGAGGCCTGCGGTGGGCGATACGTCAAAAATTCCATTTCTCCTTTAACTCCACCTCCTCCCTTCATCTCCTCTCCCTCTCCCCCTCTCTCTTCATCGCTCCTCCTCTCAGATGTACAGATGTGTACTGTATTCCTCTCTTTGATCTCTCTCTCTCTTCTCAGAGTGAATAGCCGTATGAATTCATTTACATACGTGCTGGACTGTCTGGACGTGTGGCTGTGTGCTCATGTAAATCCTCTCTCAGCTCATGAATTGCTCTCAGAATAACGTGCATCAGATATGTAACGTATCTCCAGTGTGTGTTTCTGCTGCTGAGTGCAGTGAAGAGTGTGTACAGTGTACAGCGGTGGTCACCAACCCTCCCCCTGAAGATCTGCCTAGCGCTTATCCATCCGATCCAGCCAAACAGAAACTTCTGAAGAAGTTAATCCGATGGAGCAGGTGTTGCAGAGTGTGGTTGGAACCAGGTCCCACAGGAAGGTAGATCTCCAGGACCAGAAGTGCCTCAAATTCTGTTAGTTTTAGAACTGAAGAACCTCTGCAGCAGATTGTTTTCTGCAGATCTTTGGCAGATCTCGCAGCTTTTTTTGCTCGAGGCTGTTTGTGTCCAGCTAGGAGTGTTTCTGTTCTGGTTTGAGGAATTTTCACCCACTGTTCTTTGGAGAACGCTTCCAGTTCTGCGATATTCTTGGGCCGTTTCGAGTGCACAGCGTGTTTAAGATCTACCCGCAGATTGTCAGTGATGTTCGAGTCAGTGGACTGTGAGGAACATTCCAGAAGCTTGTGTTTCTTGAAGTAGTTCATGGTGGACTTTGAGGTCTGTTTTGGGTCAGGGTCCTGTTGTAGTAGCCCTCTTTTCAGCTTCAGTTTCTTGGTTGACTGTGTCACTTTTGCTTCCAGAATTTGCTGAAAATGTATTGGAATCCATTCTTCCGTCTTCCCTTGCAGTGTTTCCTGAGCCTCTGGCTTCCACACAACCCCAAAGCATAGTAGATCCACCTCCATGCTTAACAGTTGGCACGGTGTTCTTTTCATCAAATGCTGCTCCCTTGTTCTCTAAACTTAACTTAGGTGTTTGTGGCCAAAGTGTTCTGTTTTTACTTCAGTCCACAGCTCTGATTTTGTCACGGTTGAACTGCTGCTGCTCAAACTGTTCGAAAGACGTCTGTGCTGACCGGTGCCGGAGAGTGCCGGTCACTATTTCTCACATTCATTACAGCTAAAATCATTTGTGATGTCTTCGATTTTGACACAGTTTCCCCTGTTTCATCTTTTTTCTTGTATTAACATTTTTGGCTATTTTTCTCTTTTTTTCTCTCTCATTTTTGTTTTTTTGACCATTTGTTACCAAAACATCTTGTGGCCAAAATTCCAGTGCATCCCTAGATCCCTAGCATGTGTTATTGCACATCTGACTCTGTTTGTATGGTTGTAATAGCAGTAAACGGCTCTAGACTCTCTCATTAGTGCCTCCACATCACACAGTGAAATGTGCTGCGGCGCGTATGTGTGTGGGCACAGATGGATGGTGGGCTGTGTTCAGAATGTGGCACAGTGAAGCTGTAAAAGACACACACAGGCTGTTTAAATCACAAAAACACTTTACAACATTTACTTTTAATGTAAGTCAATGGAACCAGAATTTTTCTTCCAAGTCATTTGGGGAAAGAAAAAAAAAATTATATATATATGTGTATATGTGTGTGTGTGTGTGTGTGTGCGTGCGTGCGTATGTATACACACTGATGAGCCACAACATTATGACCACATGATCACATATGAAGCAAGTAACATTGATTATATGAACTATGGTCTGTGTTTGGGAAATATAAGGTAGTATTAGAAATTATATGGATGTGTTTATTGTGGGAGAAATGGGCAAATGTAGAGTCCCGGCCAAATTGTTAGGTCCAGATGACTCGGTCAGAGCATGCTCCTGGTCAGCAGTGGTGAGTACCCACCAGCAGAGGACTGAGGAGGGTCAAACCACAAAGCGGCAACAGTGTTGGGCATCCAAGACTCTTCAATGCATGAGGCCAGCGAAGGCTCTCCTATCTGGTCTGAAGCGACAGAGGGGCTACTGAGACATCGCACCCTGCTGTGTATGGGGCTGTGTAGCTGCAGACCTGTCAGAGGACCCATGCTGACCTCTGTCCACTGTTGACAGTGGACGCGCCAGCATCAGAGCTGGGTCTTGGAGCGATAGAAGAAGGTCATCTGGTCCGATGAGTCCTGTTTTCTTTTACATCACAAGCACAGCTGGGTACGTGTACAGCAGGAAGTGATGGCACCAGGATGCACTGTGGGAAGAAGACAAGCTGGTGGAGGGAGTGTGATGTTCCTCTGGTCCAGACATTCATGTGGAGGCCAACTTGAGACGTGCCACCTTCCTAAACATTGTTGTGGACCAGGTACACCCCTTCATGGTGCTGGTGTTCCCTCATGGCAGTAGCCTCTTTCAGCAGGATAATGACCTGCCACACTGCACACGTTGTTCAGGAACGCTATGAAGAACATGGAGCAGAGTTCAAGGTGTTGTTGTGGCCTCCAAATTCCCCAAATCTCAGTCTGATCGAGCATCTGTGGGATGTGCTGGAGCAACGAGTCTCATCCACGGCTTCACCTCACAACTTACAGGGCTTAAAGGATCTGCTGTTAACGTCTTGGTGCCAGATACCACAGAGGACCTTCAGAGGTCTTGTGGGGTCCATGCCTAGGTTGGAGTTGTTCTGGTGGCGGCAAAGGACCAACAGCATATTAGGCAGGTGGTCATAAAGTTTTGACTCATCATAAGTTAACTGTGGTTTATCATTCTGTCCATTCACTTTAATTACGAACCATATTTAACACCTGAAGTGAGTTTACTTTTTTTATCATGCAAATAATAAAAGCTGAACTAAACAACACGTAGATCAGGGGTGTCACCACAAAGGGTGGGTGTGGCTGCAGGTTTTCATATCCATTTTCTTTTTTGATGATACAGTTAATATGTGTGTCAGTGACCGCACAGATACCAATACAATATCGTATCGGTACGACCCTATTTTATGTTTTTGATTTTAATGTAATACTATAGTTTAATAGTGCTTTACTGACCGATATTTATGTGTGTTAAGGTTCATCAGTTCAGCCTGAATTGCTGTCATATAGTTAAACAGATAGTACTTCATACAAACTGCTCAGAGTAGAATTTGCCTTGGTTTGCTTCCCTAATTGGTATTGTTATCAGTACTGAAGTCGAGATATCAGTATTGATATCAATATTGAAGTCAAGGTATTAATATCGCTCTTGAAATCAAGGTATTGGTATCAGTGTCGAAGTCAAGGCATCTGTATTGATGTCAGTATAAAACTCAAGGTATGGATATTGGTGTCAAAGTCAAGGTTTAGATATTGTTATGAGTATTGAACTCAAGGTATCAGTATCGTTATCAATATTGAACTCAAGGTATCAGTATCGTTATCAATATTGAACTCAAGGTATCAGTATCGTTATCAATATTGAACTCAAGGTATCAGTATCGTTATCAATATTGAACTCAAGGTATCAGTACTGTATCAGTGTTGGAGTCAAGGTATTGGTATTTATATCAGTATCAAAGTCAAGATATCGGTGTCAGTATTGAAGTCAAGGTATCAGTATCAGTATCAAACTCAAGGTATTGGTATCAGTACCAAACTAAAGGTATCGGTATCAGTACCAAACTAAAGGTATCGGTATTAGTATCAAACTCAAGGTATTGGTATCAGTACCAAACTAAAGGTATCGGTATCAGTACCAAACTAAAGGTATCGGTATAGTATCAAAACTAAAGGTATCGGTATCAGTACCAAACTAAAGGTATTGGTATCAGTACCAAACTAAAGGTATCGGTATCAGTACCAAACTAAAGGTATCGGTATCAGTACCAAACTAAAGGTATCGGTATTAGTATCAAACTCAAGGTATTGGTATCAGTACCAGACTAAAGGTATTGGTATCAGTACCAAACTAAAGGTATCGGTATCAGTACCAAACTAAAGGTATCGGTATCAGTACCAAACTAAAGGTATCGGTATCAGTATCAAACTCAAGGTATCGGTATCAGTACCAAACTAAAGGTATCGGTATCAGTACCAAACTAAAGGTATCGGTATTAGTATCAAACTCAAGGTATTGGTATCAGTACCAGACTAAAGGTATTGGTATCAGTACCAAACTAAAGGTATCGGTATTAGTATCAAACTCAAGGTATCGGTATCAGTACCAGACTAAAGGTATTGGTATCAGTACCAAACTAAAGGTATCGGTATTAGTATCAAACTCAAGGTATTGGTATCAGTACCAGACTAAAGGTATTGGTATCAGTACCAGACTAAAGGTATTGGTATTAGTATCAAACTCAAGGTATTGGTATCAGTACCAGACTAAAGGTATTGGTATCAGTACCAGACTAAAGGTATCGATATTAGTATCAAACTCAAGGTATTGGTATCAGTACCAGACTAAAAGTATCGGTATCAGTACCAGACTAAATGTATCGGTATCAGTACCAGACTAAAGGTATCGGTATCAGTACCAAACTGAAGGTATCGGTATCAGTACCTGACTAAAGGTATCAGTATCAGTACCAGACTAAAGGTATCGGTATCAGTACCAGACTAAAGGTATCGGTATCAGTATCAGTACCAGACTAAAGGTATCAGTATCAGTACCAGACTAAAGGTATCGGTACCAGTACCAGACTAAAGGTATCGGTATTAGTATCAAACTCAAGGTATTGGTATCAGTACCAGACTAAAGGTATCGGTATCAGTACCAGACTAAAGGTATCAGTATAAGTACCAAACTAACGGTATCGGTATCAGTACCAGGCTAAAGGTATCGGTATCAGTACCAGACTGAAGGTATCGGTATCAGTACCAGACTAAAGGTATCGGTATCAGTACCAAACTAAAGGTATCAATATCAGTACCAGACTAAAGGTATCGGTATCAGTACCAGACTAAAGGTATCAGTATCAGTACCAGACTAAAGGTATCGGTATCAGTACCAGACTAAAGGTATCGGTATCAGTACCAGACTAAAGGTATCGGTATCAGTACCAGACTAAAGGTATCAGTATCAGTACCAGACTAAAGGTATCGGTATCAGTACCAGACTAAAGGTATCGGTATTAGTATCAAACTCAAGGTATTGGTATCAGTACCAGACTAAAGGTATCGGTATATCCCTACGCGTCCACAGACAGTTCTGAGAGAGTGTTTTCCAGAGTGATGGTGATTATCTGGATTAGCTGTTAAATGACGCTCTAATTGACTTGTTTATCCCCTGAAAACAAATAATAGCCACTTTTTTCCAGCACAGTGAAAAAAAAGTATCATACCCAGCTGACCGATAAAACACGGAGATACGGACCAGGTGTTCACCACTGCTCACACGCAGAGTGAAGGAGGCTCTGGACTACAGCTACCCCAACACACACACACAGCCTAAACACCACACCCGACACACAGCTGCTACACACATGCGTGTATTGAGTTCCAGTCTTTTGTAACTGGTCATTTGAGAAGGAATTTCTGGCCCGTGCGGTGTGGCGGACAGATTTCCTCAACGCTCGACATTTTTCTGAATGTGTGAAATTTTTATTGACATTTTTTATTGATGTGTGAAAAAAATGAACTTTGAAACTTGGCCACTCTTCGAAAACTAAATTATCTCCCACCTCTAAATTAGAGTTTGGGCTTGTTTTAACAAATCATTAAAGCAGTATTTCTGCAGAAATCACCCCCCATTTTTCTGCTAATTTTAGTGCACATATAAAATGTGCCATAATTTTTGCACTTCAATGTTTTATACTGTCCCCTAAATATATATAATATAGCAAATAAACAGTAATTGTGCATTAAAATGTGCAGAAATATGTCTCTGTAGAGGAGCTTACACTCAGAAAATCAGCAACACAGAATCGGCGCCAAAAATGAACATTTATTACTGTAAGGTTACGGCTGCAGGTGTTTTGGTGCAGCAACCCAGCGTCACCTGAACATTCAGCTGTTCTGGGGTTCAGATACGTCATTGCATACCAGCGTGAAATATCGGTCTAATCTAAATCGGTCTGTCCAGCACTGATATCTTGTTAGAGCAGTTATCTGCCCAAAGCGACGTGACTCCCAGACCTTTGACTGTAGTGTGTGTGAGAAACAGGCGTAAGAACTCACTAGTACAGTAATACATGTCTCAGTGAGTGTGTGTATGTGTGTGTGCTGTCAGCAGCAGCAGTGTGTGTAGAGCTGCTGTCCGATGCAGATGGTGGCGACAAAAAACATCGAAGCGTGCAAAAGACGTCCACTTAAACGGACGAACGCTAAACGACTGTTAAAACCCCAAACAGATTCAGAAAACAGTGGACGTCAGTCGTTCACTGAAGTTCTTGTATTTGCGTCGCACTGAGTAACAAGGTGGACGAGAGAATATGACCTGTATAACGAGTTTCAGCACAAGAAACCAGCCAGAAGCCCAAATCTAGCTGTTATTGCCTGATACAGACAGCTAAACTGGACCGGACCCTCTTTTATGCATGCAGGGAAAATGCAAACAGAGGACGAAAAATCAGAGAAATTGGAGGACGCAGTCTCCGTCGAGACCTTCGGTCCTTTACGAAATGAGATGAGTTTTAACGTAACGTTTTGAAACGTTATGTGTCAGTACAGCCTGCGCAGGCCGCTAGCGAACACCTTCGTTTAGCATTGCTCAGACACGGATACTCACATTTCACAGGCTACACATTCTCCACCAGGGGGCGCCATTAGCAGCTTTCAGTGCTTTGTGAGAGCAGAGCAGAGCTCCGTAGTGAATGGAGCTTTTGTAATTTTGTATTTTTTTAGCTGTTTGTTTAAAGGAGAGGTCCGAGTTCTGTTTACACAGCGAATGTAAAATAAGTACATGTGGCAGATCCAATCAGAGCCGTTATTAAAATAATAATAATACGCTTCTCATATCGTTTTTGTGATGTGCAACAGCTTTATCAATCATCATAATTTACGTCCATGTCACGTAGCCCTAAAAACCATTGATCGTTTAGAGTATGGATTCATGCTGATATCCGAATCAGAATGACGGTATGGACAGATAACTGCTTTAAAAAGAGATCCGTAGATTAGACTGAGATTAGACTGATACTGCACTCTGATGTGATGATGTGTTTAATGAACTCCAGAGCAGCTGAATGTTCAGGCGATGTTGGGTTACTGAGCACCAAAACACCTGCATTTCTACCCTCACAGTAATCAATATTCATTCTTTGGCACATACGAACAATTGTGTGCGAAAATTTGAGTACCCCCGATCAGATTCCATGTAGTTGTTGATTTTTACACGTCCTCTACAGAGACTGCTGCACAGTTTGATACACAGTTACTGTTTATTTACTGAATTTAACACTTTAGGAGGGAAATAACACATCAGAAGTTGGTCTTACGGCAGATTTTACATTATAATTTAATTTTCTTCTCAAAATGTTAAACTCAGCGAATAAACAGAAATTGTACAGTAAAGTTTGCAGAAGAAATTGGGGGGATTTTTGCAGAAATATTGCTTTAATGATTCGTTAAAATGAGCCGTAACTCCAATTAAGAGGTGGGAGATAATTTAGTTTTCAAACAGTTCATTTCTTCACACAACATGCACAAAATGACGAGTCAGAAATTCCTATATTGGATTAAAAAATAAAGCATAAAGTGTGGCTTGTGCAAAAGTTTTGGTACATTTTATATTTTATGTTGTTTTTTTCCCAAAATACCCAAATAAATAAAAATTGTGTGTTTTCAGAAATATGCCGTGTTCTTTCAGTGTGTGGAGGATGTGTTCCACTTATATTCACTCAGAATATCAACATGGAAGCTGGATTTATCAGCGGCGTTCAAAGTTTTACGCATGAAAAATGTCAGATATCGGCGTCGGCCCACGATGTCGCCGGGCCACCCGCACTTTCAGTCGGTTCTGATTGAGCTCATGGCCTGGAGGACCACCACGGACAGGCCAAACGGGTTAAAGCAGGGCTAAATATTAGTGTGTGTGGGGATGTGTGCCGAATATTTCAGAGTGTAGTGATCAGTTACCGACGCAGTGGAGCAGGAATACTCTGTCTGAGGTTTACATGTATTATGGTCTTTTTCTCGCATAACAGACATGAAAATCACTACCAGTCTGCTGGTGTTTCAGTAGTCTAACTAGATAAATTTCCCGTTCCACCTTAAATGGTGAAGCAGTTACATTCTGGCCCCTCGAGAACATACACTGTCACTGTGATGACTGACCACTGACTGACCACTGACTGAGTTTATATCTGCTCAGAATGAACTCCCACCTCTCACACTGCACTGACACACAGCTCTGAGTGTGTGTGAGTGTGTGTGTGTGTGTGTGTGTGTGTGTGAGTGTGTGTGTGGTGTGTGAGTGTGAGAGTGTGTGTGTGTGTGTGAGTGTGTGTGTGTGTGTGTGAGCTGAGCCTCTTTCACCCTGATGTCATCAGTCAGTCAGAGGTGAAAAGGCACATTCTGATGACCCACACAAGCATTAAAATAGAACACACACTAATCCCCCCCCTCTCTCTCTCTCTCTCTCTTTCTCTCATGCTCTCTATCTATCTCTCTCTCTCTCTCTCTCTCTCTCCCTCTCTCTCTCCCCCTTTCTCTCTTGCTCTCTCTCTCTCGCTCGCTCTCTCTCTTCTAGCATCTCTCTCTTTCACTATTTTTTTATCTCCATCTTTTTCTCTGTCCTTCTCTTTCCCTCTCTCCCTCCATCCTCTCTCACTTTCCTGTCTTTTTCTTCTCTCTCTCTGTTTCTCTCTCTCTCTCCCCTTTTCCTCTCTTTTTCTCCCCCTTTCCTCCCTCTCTCTCCCTTTCCCTTCTCTCCCCCTCCCCCTCCCCCTCCCCCTCCCCCTCTCTCTCACATTTTATAAATGTACTGTAAGTTCAGAGCACAGTTTTGCCACCCACTCTCTAATTATCTAACACACACACACACACACACACTCTCTCACACACACACACACACACACACACTCTCTCTCGCTACCTCGCTCGCCCACACAGGTTCTCTGGAGCTCTCTCAGAGGGAAGTGTGGGATGTAAAGCGTTAGGACGGTGCTGTAATTCAGTCAGTTCTTATCTGAGCGCTAACAGTGTGTCAGCGTAACTGCAGTGTTGGTACCGTCCGGTCTGATCTGCAGTGGTCAGGCTGATCCTGAGGGTCTCGATTATCTCCTCAGATTGAGCGGTGGTGTGGAGAGGGGTTTCAAAAGGGTGAAATACTATTACAGACCGAGTTAATATGATGCTGTCATTCTGTGGGCAGTGTGATATTTAAATATACAAACAATGTATATTCAAGTCCATTTCCTTGATGAAACACTCAAGGGACAGGTTTAGGGTGTTTGTGCTGAATACCTGACTCCGCACCCAGGATTGATTCTGGGCTCATTTGGGGGTGGAGCTCATTATCCCTGCTTTGCGTTCACACATAAGAGTTCTGTCTGAACCGTGGATCGATCGCACAATTCCATACATCACTTTTCTGTGTATGTTTGCAGAATGGTCAGCACTACACTGTAAAAAATGGCTCGTCAGATCAACCTAAAAAATGACTTCATGTAGTAACAAGTAAATTAACAACAACTCCAATTCCAAAAAAGTTGGGACGCTGTGTAAAATGTAAATAAATGTAAATAAAAACAGAATGCAATGATTTGCAAATCTCACAGACCCATATTTTATTCACAACAGTCCAGACCTTTCACCAATAGAAAACATTTGGCCCATCATTAGACGAAAAATCCAGCAAAGAAGACTCAGAACTGTAGAGCAGCTAGAATCCTGCATCAGACAAGAATGGGACAACATTCCTCTCCCAAAACTCCAGCAACTGGTCTCCTCACTTCCCAGACGTTTACAGACTGTTGTTAAAAGAAGAGGGGATGCTACACAACGCTAGACACGGCCCTGTCCCAACTTTTTTGAGATGTGTTGCTGCCATCAAGTTCTAAACGAGTTAATGTTTTTCATGAAATGGTAAAATGTCTCACTTTCAGCATCTGATATGTGTTCTATGTTCTACTGTGAATAAAATATGGTTCTATGAGATTCACAAATCATTGCATTCTGTTTTATTTACGTTTGTTCACATTTTACACAGCGTCCCAACTTTTTTGGAATTGGGGTTGTAGTTTTATTCAACTCAAAAAATTGCACTGATTCAACATGTTTATTTAGGTTGAATAAAACTAGTTATTTTACTTTAATTTACCACATGAAGTCATTTTTCTAGGTTGAATTAATGAGCCGTTTTTACAGTGTAGCTTCATCCATTTGCTGCTCTTTGTTAATTGGATACAAACACTCAAGCGGTGCTTTTTGGACTCAGGGCGCTCCACCATACAGGAGCGGCTGCAAACAAGGAGCCGTTCTCTCGTCTGAGAAGGTTTTCAGCCGTGCGGGCAGCACGAGACGCGTTTTTCAGGAAGCTCTCAGTACACAAACAAAATGAGCCAATCAAAATGAGCCGGGAGCGGATAGCTTCCACACACACAGCGGACCCACCAGCGTTCACTGAAAGCGAATCCCAGACCACCGATTTCAGGAGGACCAGAGATCGGTTCTCTGTTCCGCTCCCGACCCGCTGAACCACTTAGTGTAGACGTTACCAAGACAACCAGCATCACGTGAGTCCAGTCAGAGTGAGATGAGCAGCAGTGAGCAGTGCTTGTATTTTTAATCCCTTTAAAATGATGTCAGACCCAGGAAAACGTCCTTCACATGTCCTTATTAAAGAAAGCCGAGAGGAAGACGTCGTGTTCTGAGACACATAAGCTGGACGTCCGTCCCACCGCCGTCTTTTAAAGATCAGAGCATAAACTTCGTCTCCTCTGCAGACCAGTTTCTGCTCCGCCATGTTGAACGGTATAAACTTTCACTATGATGCGACGAACATGATCAGAACGGACTCAAACTTTCCGATAGGGAATGTAATCAGATACAGGCGTTTACACAGATATTATTCTTCTATTTAACGGATTATTTACAGGATTACCCACCTCGATCAGTCGGATAGAAACTGTACTCCGACTGGCCTCGATCGGGCTCGTCTGTTCTGATTGAGGTGTTTACATGGACGTGTTCTATTCCGATTGAATTATTAGTCGGATTATTAATGTGTTATTGGGCTGCATGTAAACGTGGCTAATGTTGGTGACTAGAGAGACGGCCTCCTCAGCACTGATTGGTCAGCTGTGGATGACTTATAGTGCTCTTTTGTGGACGCCCAGCAGAAAAGCTGACAGCTTTGTGCTTTAAAAGTCTGAGGAGTGCTTTTCAGTCTCTCCTTAAACAAAGATGGAAAGAAGCAGCTGGAATGAGTTGAGAAGTCATCTGAGCTCCTCCTAATAGCTGGAAAGATGCAGAAACTTTAGTTGTGTTTATTTATGTATTTCTACATGTATAATATTCGATGTTTAGACTAGGTCAGGGGTCAGCAGCAGAAAAATGTCAGAAGAGCCGTTTTGTCCTTTTAACAAAAATCAAACCTTCTTGGGAGCCACAACATTTAATGTCCATTTTACCTTCTCGGCTGTAAATATGTCTCAGTGTGTGCTGATGTACTAGTTTAGGCTAAAAAATATAAATGAAACACAGACTTACTTTGCTCTGCTTTAAGATGTAGCTCAGCTACAGCTGCTTTTCTCGCATCTCTGGCAGGAAACTTTTCCACAAATGTAGAGTTTCTTGTAAAATGTCTCTCATCGCTCAACCTTACGAGGCTGAAGTCGCTTCTTATTCGCCAGCTTCTTGTTAGAATGTTCCCGTTCCACCTTAAATAGTGCATGAGGCACCAGAATGTAGATGCTGCACTATTTAAGGTGGAACAGGAGAATTCAAATGAGAATCTGACTTCAGCTTTGCGACTCTTTAGTTTTTCAGTTTCTCGCTGCAGATTAAACGTATCAGGAAACCAGCTGGACTGATTATAAATGTAAATAAGTCCATTCATCTCCAAATTATCAACGTTCATCTTAAATCTCTCTCTTTGAAGTTTTGTTAACTACTAGCTAGGCCAGACTGTTGTCTGTGTTGCTATGGTGACCAGCAGTCTGCGCTGATCTTCAGGGTTAAAGGGTGAATCAGCAGTTCTACATTAACTCCAGAGTTTAAGACCATTTACTGTTAAACTGTGTTGAACGATCAGCAGAGCTTTATTTTACTGTAAAGGAGGATTATTTTATTTTTACCTACTAATCTGATTCTGCTGTGGAGCCACAACAGGGCAGTAACAGAGCCGCATGCAGCTCCGCAGCCGTGTGTTGCCGACTCCTGGACCATGGTAATAATTCCATATCTCTCTGAAAGCTTCCTCTCAAAGCCCTTAACCTCACCGTCTGCGAATGTTGATGTTTGGTATCTCAGGATTTGTGTGGAAATGGTTTCAGGAAAGGCGCTGCAGCGTTTCCTGACCTTGGTGTGACCGTGTCGTCGTGCTGTGGGCTGCGTTTGGGTTTAATGACCAGGCGGAGCTGTTTTAGATGCACGTCTCTCGAGCTGTGGACACGTTTGTCCTGGATTCATTTGTTTATTTGTTGAAATAGTGTAAATAAAGTGAAGAAGAGTGTTTGTTTTGGTTTCAGTGAGGAGTTCAGGGTGGAACATATCAGTTACGCGCTCTGCCCTCAGTTTTGGTCAAAAACCCACTTAAGTTATTAGTTGACCTCTTGCTAAGTTGACCACTTTCGCTAATTCTGGGTTCTCACGGATGCTTAAAGACATTTAGACTGTCTTAAAATAGCCTTAAATATTTAGGGCCAATGGACTGGCGACCTGTCCAGGGTGTATCCTGCCTTCTGCCCAATGACAGCTGGGATAGGCTCCAGCACCCCACCGTGACCCAGAAGGATAAGCGGTTTAGATGATGGATGTATGTATTTAGGGCCATAAAAAGTCTTGTTTTTACTATTAGAGGTATTAAATTACAAGATGAAGCCTAAAGATCAGTTCAAACAGAGTCATTGTGTACGACCTTAAAAAAATTGGTTCTTCAAGGGTTCTTCAGCAAAGGGAACATGAGCTCTATATAGAACCATATCGTGCTTAAATGGTTCTCTGCATGGTGCAATGCTGCTTCAGATTGATGGAGCATGTGTTGTAAATGGTTCTGTATAGTACCAGAAGGTTCTGCAGTTCTTACAATGTCAAGATTGTTACAATAGAAGAACCCTTTTTGGTGCTATATAGAACCCTTTTCAAAGAATATTCTATATAGAACCATCTACAACACGTTCTCCATCGATCTGAAGAACAATTTCACCATGTAAAGAACCAAGCATCCAGATGGTTTTTTCAGTGTTCATGGTTCTATATAGAACTGTTTTCTTTACTAAAGAACTTGAAGAACCATTTTTTTTTTTTAAAAAAACGTATATATATTACACTAATTCAGTCTAGCTGACAGTGTTCTGTGGTCAAAAACGTTAACAACGTTCTTTTGTAAAGCCAATGGTTCTATGTAGAACCATGAGCACCCAAAGATTAATTTGCATGCTTAAATGGTTCTTTGCATAATGAAGTGGTTCTTCAGATGGGCTGAAGTGTGTTGTATAAGGTTCAGTATGGAACCTTCTCCATCAATCTGAACAACCAATTAAGTATGCAAATGGTTCTTTGAGAACCATTGTCTTTACTAAAGAACCCTTGGAGAACCATCTTTTTTAAGAGTGTAGCTTTAGCTAGTAAGGGTAATTTGATAAATTGATTTCATTGCTGGCAGTTTTAGCTTTTCATGCTATTTTTCAATGTACAATGAATTTTACAAAGAAATTCAATTCATGTGTGAAAATGACATTTTACTAGTGAAAATTCACTTCTTACAAGTGAGAACGGAATTTTTACTAGTTGACTTTTAATATGTACTATTTGATATTTTATTCTCACGTTTAAATCAATTTTCTGAGATCAAAATAGGAAATAAATGCTAAAACAGCCGTCAAAGTAGTTGAAATTTCAGCACATTCATTTAATTCTTCATTAAAATTGTTCATTTTTAATTGGAAAAAAATTGACACAACTTTGATTAATGTTTGTAAAAATTGTTTCTGCAGTTATAATGCATTGAAAAATGGCTTAGAAATTAAATATCACTTACTACGATATTACACATTATATAGCATGTAAACAAGTGTTACACATTACAGATATTACATATAAAAACAGTTACATTTTTTTATGTGCCTTTTTTTCTAGCAT
>NW_023495248.1:85000-100000 GCF_904425465.1 Colossoma macropomum | reverse complement strand
ACCCTCTCTACCGCAGTCCCATTGATGGAAATCGATGGGTGTACTGTCTCCTGCTTCCTGAAGTCCACGATCAGCTCCTTGGTCTTACTGACGTTTAGAGAGAGGTTATTCTCCTGGCACCAGTTTTCCAGGATTTTAACCTCCTCTCTGTAGGCCGATTCATCGCTGTTGGAGATCAGGCCCACAACTGTTGTGTCGTCAGCAAACTTTATGATGACGTTGGAGCTGTGTCTAGCAGTGCAGTCATGGGTGTACAGGGTGTTCAGGGTTTGGACCAGCCTGTGTTAGGTTTGGGGTTTGGATCAAGCTGGCTTGGGTTCAGAGTTTGGACCAGGCTGGGTTGGGTTCAGGGTTTGGAACAGGCTGGGTTGGGTTCAAGGTTTGAACCAGGCTTGAGTGGGTTCAGGGTTTGAACCAGGCTGGGTCGGGTTCAGGGTTTGGACCAGGCTGGGTCGGGTTCAGGGTTTGACCAGGCTGGGTCGGGTTCAGGGTTTGAACCAGGCTGGGTCGGGTTCAGGGTTTGAACCAGGCTGGGTTGGGTTCTCTCTCACAAGAACAGAGAAAATGAGGGATGCTGTTTGTGTGTCTGGTGTTGCAGTGCCTTGTGGGTACGGGTGCAGGTGCAGAACTTCATGATTAAAAGGGGGGATTTAACTCTAATCTGGTCACATGTTCGGAGAGTGCTGGTGGACGGGGGGCTGTGTGGGGCAGTGGTCAGTGTTTTTGTCCCTTAGTGAGAGTGAGCTGACGCTGCATTGGAGGTCATCAAGCCAGAGCGAAAATATTGAGCTGAACGTCCAAAAACTTTGTTTACATTTGCGTTGAAACAGGTAGTAATAGTGGATCAGAGACTGCAGAGTGTGTGTGTTTCTGTAGTGAGTGAGAAGCGTATCTGAGCAGACGTTCTGAAGGTTCTTTATTATTGGTTTACTGATTTATTAGTTATATTAACTGACTTACTGGTGTCAGCACCAAACCTGGAAAGCAGGTGAACAGCCCCCTCATTACGGCAGCAGCAGAAACGCTGCTCTGTGCTGCATTCCTGTGTGTGTGTGTGTGTGGTGTGTGTGTGTGTGTGTGTGTGTGTGTGTGTTGTTTTAGAACTGATGGTATTGACCCTGATTGTTTGGGTGATGTAATGATCACAGTATTTTACTCTCTCTCTCTCTCTCTCTCTCTGTATATATATATATATATATATATATATATATCTGTGTCTCTCTCTTTCTCTCTATTTATCTCTCTCTCTCTCTCTCTCTCTCTCTCTCTCTCTTCTCTATCTCTCTCTCTATCTTTGTCTCTCTCTCTGTTAAAGTTGTGATGAGTTAGTTTGTGTTGGTTCATCTATGTGTGTGTGTGTGTGTGTGTATCTGGTCTTTTCCAGCTGAAAGAGCCATTGTGTGTGTGTGTGAGAGAGTGTGTGTCTGTGTGTGTGTGTGTGTGAGAGAGAGTGTGTGTGTGTGTGTGTGTGTGTGTGTGTGTGTGTGTGTGTGTGTTTGAAGGCTGGCCTCTCTACAAAGGGGGAGATTGTTGAGCTGGAGGTCCTCGAGAAAGAGAGAGAGAATGTGAGCGAACCAGCCCTCAGCGCAGTGTTTACTCATCTTAGATGCTGTGTACTCAAACATACAGTTGTGTGCAAAAGTTTGGGCACCCCTGGACAAATAACATTTTGTTGATTTTTGGCCTGACTGCAGCAAACTGTTGAAAAAATGCACATTTGCCTCATATTTGGTAAACTTAAAAAATATAATAGAAAAATAAAATAGTAGTTATAGCCTGTGCAAAAGTTTGCACACCGTACTAAGTCAGTTCTCGTGCCTTTGCTGGCAGATATCACAGCTTACAATCGCTAGGGGTCTTTCTGTGCCTGTTTTAGGAGTTTTCACCCGCGCTTCTTCTAGTTCTGTGATATTCTTGTACCATCTTGCATTCATAGCATGTTTAATATCCACCCACAGATTTTCACTGGTTTTCACCGATGTTGAAGTCTGTGAGGAAGATTCCAGAAGCTTCAGCTTGTGTTTCTTGAAGTAGTTCATGGTGGACTTTGAGGTCTGTTTTGGGTCAGTGTCCTGTTGTAGCAGCCCTCTTTTCAGCTTCCATTTCGTGGTTGACTGTGTCACATTTACTTCCAGAATCTGCTGATATTTAGTGGAATCCATTCTTCCATCTGCCTATGTGATGTTTCCTGAGCCTCTGGCTTCCACACAACCCCAAAGCATGGTAGATCCACCTCCATGCTTAACAGTTAGCACAGTGTTCCTTTCATCAGATGCTACTCCTTTTTTCTCTAATCATTCCTTTGGTGATTGTTGCCAAAGGAGATACAGATAAAATGTCTGTTGTTTAACATTTTACAAAAAGGTAAATTTTCACTCCTGTGTATTGACGAAAATTTGGTTAGGGGTGCCAGAACTTTTGCATACATCTTTATGTATGTGTTTATAATTAATGTCATATATGTTATGCAAATGTTATGTAAATGTAAGTGTCTATATATAATCAAAATATGCACCATATATACATACGCCAATCAGGCGTAACATTCTGACCACCTCCTTGTTTCTGTGCTCATTGTCCATTTTATCAGCTCCACTTACTATATAGGTGCACTTTGTAGTTCTACAGTTACAGACTGTAGTCCATCTGTTTCTCTGCATACTTTGTTAGCCCCCTTTTACCCTGTTCTTCAGTGGTCAGGACCCCCATGGACCCTCACAGAGCAGGTACTATTTGGGTGGTGGATCATTATCACCTATTAAAATTCTGGTTCCATTGACTTACATTAAAAGTAAAGTAGGTTTTTTCCTTCTCCTGCAAAGTTATGAATTTGGAGATACAGGGTATCTATATGTAATAGTGATGTCCCATATGCATTATATATGTATCTATATGTGATAAGAATTTTGCAACCCAAATAACCTCAGTAAGCAAATATAAACTCTTTCTATTAGTTTTGAGAAAATGAGACCGAGTCTCTTTTTGTGAGAAGTGCTTTACAGAGTCGCGAATGTTTTGTTGGTCCTGTTTTTTGAGCACAAACACAAGCTTGTACCTGATAATCACTGACACACTCAGCATTCTGGCTGCTGTGAAGCTATTTCCCAGAATTTTCTCTACGCATGTTGATATTTGGAAGATTTCACTCTGAGACGAGTCCAGAAACTCTCAGAAGAGGGAAAATCTGACCGTCACTTCTGGACAGACACGCACGGTTTCCCGTGTTTTTGTGCAGTTTGAATCCACACTGATAAAAAACAGTGCTATTGGAGTTTGTTCTGGCGCTCTCAGTGCTTCCTGTTTTGCACACTGGCCAACATCCTCATTCTCTCTCTCTCTCTCTCTCTCTCTCTCTCTCTCTCTCTCTCTCTCTCTCTCTCTGTGATAGGGAACATGCTGTAATGTGAGAGACGGAGTGTCATAACACACCGCGCAGTATTTCAGGCCAAAACATACACCGTTATCAGAAATCTGTGCTTTAATATCACAAATTGTCAAACTGTTTTTGCTTTGATCGCAGACTGAAAGGACATCAAAGGCGTGAGCTGATGAAATATTGATATTAGTCAGTTTAGTTTTGTGCTGTAAGCTTTTTGTGAAAACTGTCCTCATGTCACACATCTAAATGCACCGTAATGACCTGAGAGAGAGACAGAGACAGAGAGAGGGAGAGAGAGAGAGAGAGAACAGATGGTCTCTGCCTGAATCTGACTCAGCACTCAGAAAAAGCTGACACATACACACTCACATATACTCAATGTCAATGCTCTCTCTCTCTCTCTCTCTCTCTCGCTCGCTCGCTCACACCTGTTGTCCAGTTGCTCGTATTGTATATGGGCTGTGTGCGTGTGCCTAAAAGCGTGTGACTGCATTGTGTTTGTACGTGGTTTATTTGTTGTTAACTGTAGTTCACTTACCATATAAAGGGGAACTCCACTGATTTTTTAAAATTTCTGCATAATTAAGTGGTTGAGATTTGGTGTGAAACGCTCCTTTCTAGAGAAACTTACTGAGTCAGAGCTGTTCACAGTGGTGGTGACAGGAGACACAGCCCACGTTCATAAAAGTATCTAAAAAAAGAAAAATAGTACCTTAGAAAGTAGCTTCTTAAGAAAAAAGTTATTATTCTTCAAAAAACCTCTGACGAATTTTCATATCTTTCTTAACTCTTCTTGTAAGCATTATAAGAACGTGGTATTCTTTAAATAATATGTTCTTAAATATGTTTCTGTCTTACACTTGTCTTAAGCCCTATTTGGACAGGGTTAGTTTTAGGTGTGTAATGTAATTATTGCCAGCGTGTCTCAGTGATGTTAGTCCTGTCCGAATGCGTCATGTCCGTCATGTTTACAGACTGTGTACTCCTTAGTAACCATTCCCGCACCTTTTGTACAATGAACAGTAAAAATAATCCCAGATTATTTTAATCCCGAGTGAATCAACGTGTTGGTAAAAACTGTTATATTCTGTGGAAAGTTTGGAGACACAGAGGCACATACTTGTGTTCGAGTTTTCCCGTTCCACCTTAAATTTGGCGCATTTGTTTGAGGTTCCAGAAAGTAACCGCTGCTACATTAAAGGTGGAACGGGAAAATTTGAACAAGAAACTGGAGAATAGGAAGCCGACTTGAGCCTCATTGTCCTAAATGTCTGAAATGAGGCTGATATGTAACGTTACTGTCCTATCTCATCTGTTCAGTTCAGAACCTGTAAAAATTATAAGAAAAAATTGATTTTATAAGTTGACTTGTGTGAATTTAGGCTAATGTCAATGCTAATTATGCACTGCATTTACTTAAGACAGCAAGGTTAAAGGTTAGGGTAAACAGAATAATAAAGCAAAATTAAACATCGTTTCTGCTCTTTTCTGGAGTGAAGGTGGCACATAAATCGAGTAGCTGCTCGATCTCCGTCATTAAGACCGAGATTTTTTATCCTGTGTGAATCGCTCATAAACATTACAGACGTCCTGTGGTAAACTTTCATCCCCCACCGCCCCGTGGAGAACTAATCCCACCCGAATAGAGCTTTGGACTGTATGAATTGACAGTGTTGACCTCCTAAACAGTAACGTCAAAAAAGTGTCACAAAATATAATTGTTAAACTAAAAAAAATCTGTAATCTGTAAAATATAGCATGATATTGATAGTCTACAGCAGGCTTGTCAAACTGGGGACATTCTGTCCTCCGGGGGGCAGTGGTTCTCCCTACAGCTCTACAGAACTGAGGAAACGTTCGTCTCACGTGACTGATGAGTCGTCTCCGGATGACGGTCAGTCAGCAGGACGCGGTCTGCAGTCACTTTATGATCACGGCTCTCATTTAACTTTAACTGTGTTATTATCATATAAAGGAGTGTCAAACTGGGGACCTTCTGGGCCAAAGTGCTGTCAGTGCTGTGGAGATCAGTGTTTACCCTCATCTAACATTCTGAACTCAGTTCATGAAGGCCTTGATAATTAGCTGATGAGCTGAATCAGGTGTATTCAATGTGCTGAAGTCTGCAGGATTTCGGCCTGCGAGGACTGAAGCCTGACACGTGGCCTACATGACAACCTAAGCTGAATAAGAACATAAACTATAGCCCGCATAAGAAAACAATTAGAAAAGAAGAATTAAGAGAATATTTGAGAACTTTCGATTTATTTTACATGAATTGCACTTAAGAACATTCATATGAACCTCTTAAGGTTTGTCTTAAAATCCTTCGTAACTTTTTTCTTAGGAAAGCTTTTTGTAGGTCCAGCCCTGAAGATGTTTAGGATCTTAAGACAGACACTAAGAAGTTCATAACTTTGGGCCTCATTCACCAGCCGTTCTTAAGAAGACATTGCTGCTTAAAACCCACTTACGCAGTTCTGACGAAGATTCTGACTCGCCAATGTTCTCTTTTTTGGATTTTGGATAAACAAAAACGCAGACTTACTTTGCTCTGCTTTAAGCTTCAGCTCAGCTATAGCTGCTTTTCTCACATCTCTGGCAGGAAACTTTTCCTCAAAAGTTGAACAGTTTCTTGTAAAATGTCTCTCAACGTTTGCCTTTTTACGAGGCTGAAGTCGCTTCTCATTCACCAGCTTGTTATTCTAACTTTCCCGTTCCACCTTAAATGGTGCATCTGAGGCACCAGAATGTAGATGCTGCACCATTCAAGGTAGAACGGAAAATTTGAATGAGAAACTTAAGCCTCACGACATTTTAGTGTTTGACAGTTTCTCGTTGCAGATTAAACATATCAGGAAACCAGCTGGAGTGATTATAAACGCAAATACGTCTATTTGTCTCTAAATTAATTAATGCTCGTCTTAAATCTCTCTCTTTGCCGTTTCGTTAGCTGCTAGCTAGGCGAGACTGTGGTCTGCATTGCTGTGGTGACCAGCAGTCTGTGCTGATCTTCAGGGTTAAAGGGTGAATCAGCAGTTCTACATTAACTCCAGAGTTTAAGACCATTTATTGTTAAACTGTGTTGAACGATCAGCAGAGCTTTATTTTACTGTAAAGGAGGATTATTTTATTTTTACCTACAAATCTAATTCAGCTGTGGAGCCACAACAGGGCAGTAAAAGAGCCATGTGTTGCCGACCGCTGACCAAAACACACCCAGTTCTCATTATGTTTGTCGCAGTATAGTATGACTGTGAAATCTGACGACTGTGGAAAGTGACTGCAGGCAGCTTAAATAACTGCGCTTAGGCAATTGTGTAATAACTGTAACAGGCCTAACGAGGGTAAAACAAAATCAAACCGACAGTTCAAAGAGCAAACAAGAACTAGAAGTGCTGGTGGAGGAAGCAGCCGACAGGGAACATCCTGCTCGGTTTATTTGAACAGTTATATGTTGTGAAACTCATCAGGAGTTACAGTTCAACGTTCACTCTGTCAGTCCTTACAGTCAGAGACAAGTGTGAGACTGTGAGGTTAACAGCTTAAAATCCCAGTCTAAATACATACTAACGCTTATTTTTCAGTAACTACAGGGACATTAATGCAAACTGCTTTAGCTACACTCTTAAAAATTATGGTTCTTTAATGGTTCTTTAGCAAAGAAAATGGTTCTGTATAGAACCATGAGCACTCTGAGAACCATTTGCGTGATTAAATGGGTCTCCGCATGGTGAAATGGCTCTTCAGATTGGTGGAGAATGTGTCGTATATGGTTCTAGAAAGGCACCAAAAAGGGTTCTTCTTTTCTTACAAGCTTGATATTCTAACAATAGCAGAACGCTTTGTGATGCTTTATAGAACCCTTTTCAAAAATCGTCTACAGCACATTCTCCATCGATCAGAAGAACCATTTCACCATGCAAATGGTTCTTTGAGTGTTCGTGGTTCTATGTAGAACCATTTTCTTTGCTAAAGAATCGTTTTAAGTGTGTATTCTTAGGTTATAGAAGTGTTTGGCCTGCCGGTGGGCCCTGGCCATTGAAGCGGTTAAGAAAATTATTTTTTTCAAGAATACTACTTACTCTTGTAATTGTTCTTGAGAGAAAAGTTAAGAAATGAACGTTCTTACAAACCTTTTTAAAGAATAACACTTTATCTTAACTTTTTTTCTTAAATGTGTAGCCACTTTTTTCTTTCTTAAGACACTCTTGTGAATCCAGCCCAGATGTCTGAAGAGTTTGATGCCTCTAAAAGCTCCTTTACAGAAAGTTATTACATGAAATGAGATGATGTTGTTGTTTTTCACTTATTTTGGGAAGGTTTTGGCCTTAAACTCCATTCATGGTGGAGGGATACATGCAGGGCGCTGTGAGGCAAAATAGTCCCCAAAGAAAACTTATTATTTCAGATTTTCCACTATTTTCCATCATCAACATTCCATATAAACTCAGAAGACTCGTGTAGGTTCACTGGTGGTTCTGGATAGTAAATAAAATGTCTATATCTGTGTTGTAGTCATGGCGACCCCTGGTTCCTATCACCACCACTGTAAAGACCTCTGAACCATTTCACACCAAACCACTCTGAGTGGGTTAATTTTAGGGGTGGGCGATATGGGAAAAGTAGCATATCACAATACACAGTGCGAATCACGATATTCTGAAACAGATAAAATGCACAAAAAACTGTGAATACAATTATTAATATATAACATTTCACACACTGCACTAAATCCAATTGAACATGAATAATTATGCTGGCTTAGTAATGAAACATGCAGTTGTTCAGTCTTCTTAAGAATGTGCTGTAGATGGTTCTATATAGAACATTTTTGAGCAGGGTTCTATGTAGCACCAAAAAGGGTTCTTCTATTATTACAATGTCAAGCTTGTGAAAATGGAAGAACCCCTTTGGGTGCTAGAAAGGAGCCTTTTTCAAAAACGGTTCTATACAGAACCATATACAGCACATTCTCCATCAAACTGAAGAACCATTTTACTGTGCAAAAAAACATTTAATCATGCAGTGGGTTCTTTGAGTGTTCAGGGCTCTATATAGAACCATTTTCCTTATTAAAGAACCCTTGAAGAACCATTTTTTTTTAATAGTGTACTGGCAATATCCATGTATCAGATGTTACCACAATACTGATCAAGTTCCACCTTATTGTCGACCTCTGCTTTGTCAGCAAAATGCAGAAAAATTTAAAAAATCTGATTTTAAAAATGACCTTTTAAAGCCTACACTCTAAAAACAAAAGGTGGTTCTTCATGCGTTCTTTAATAAAGACAATGGTTCTATATAGAGCCTTTTTGAAAAAGGTCCTATATAGCACTAAAAAGGGTTCCTCTGTTGTGTGCAAGCTTGACATTGTAACAATAGCAGTTTTGGTGTTATACAGAACCATTCTCCATTAATGGGAAGAATGATTTCACCATGCAGAGAACCATTTAATCATGCAAATGGTTCTTTGAGTGTTCATGGTTCTATGTAGAACCATTGCCTTTACTAAAGAACCATCTTTATGAGTGTAAACATTTGTGCCAGCGTCAGTAACAGTGCTAAAGCCAAAGGCCACACGTTTTCTCCCCTTGCTGTGATGTCGGCCCTCAAACCTTTCAGCTGATTAAACCCATTTATACCAAAAGAGTTTCAATTAGTGCTTTTAACAACAGTTTGTAAAAGAAAACTGACCGTTACTTACGCAAAACCAAAGAAGATACTTAAACATACTCAAAGCAGTAGCTAAAAGCTGTGTTTTAGTGTATTTTCTTACTTCATCTAAACGTTAGCATGAAAATAAATCATTACTTATGTATGTTTATAGATGTATATTCCTTTTTTTCTGTGTTGCAGGCCAGCACTCTCCCCCAGGGCACTATAAACCTGAACGTGTGCGTGGATGTAGTGGACGGTGAAAGTGCTACAGGACAGAAACATTCATTGTGCATCAGCACGCCGGAGAAAGAGCACTACATCCGCGCAGAGAGCAGAGAGGTTATCAATGGGTAAGACACACGGTCTTGTATTCATCTCAAATATCTGCTAAAAACAGGGCTGTTACCGCAGTAACTCTGACAACTCTCACTGGCCACAGGCCCACTTCAAAGGCTGTATTTTTGTCCCCAAGAAGTAATGAATGCAAACGCACTCATATACAGTCTGTGTGCACTCTCTGTTGAGTCTGTATGAGAGTGCACATAGACTTGTGTAATGAATGTGAGTGTGTTTACATTCACCTCTTCTTGGGGACACCTTGCAGTTTACACACCTCCCGTGTGGGAACCAAAGACGTTATGGGGACACCGCTTTCTTGTAATCTTACAAAGGTTATGCAAATGTAATTTAAATCTGGGAACACCAATATCTGCTTAAAAACAGGGCTGTTACGCGGTAACTCTGACAGCTGTCACTGGCCACAGGCCTACTTCAAAGGCTGTATTTTTGTCCCCAAGAAGTGATGAATGCAAACACACTCACACACTCATGTACAGTCTGTGTGCACTCTGTGTTGAGTCGGTATGCGAGTGCACATAGACTGTGCATGAGTGTGTGAGTGTGTTTGCATTCATCACTTCTTGGGGACACTTTGCAGTTTACACACCTGCCTTGTGGGGATCAAAGACATTATGGGGACACCGCTTTCTTGTAATCTTACAGAGATTGTGCAGATGTAATTTAAATCTGGGAACACAAATATCTGCTAAAAAGCAGGGCTGTTACCGTGGTAACTCTGTTAACTGTCACTGGGCACAAGGCATGTTTCATAGACTGTATTTTTGTCCCCATAATGTCTTTGGTCCCCACGAGGTAGATGTGTAAACTGCAAAGTGTCCCAAAGAAGAGATGAATGCAAGCACACTCACACACCCTTGCAGTCTATGTTCACTCGCATAGACACAACAGAGAGTAAGCCAGTTATCAGTGTGAGAGACACACACACACACACACACACACACACACACACAGATTCATCATACCTTCACATTACCCTTTGACAAGAAAACGTCGAAAAAACTATTACACATATTTTGCTGGGTTTTTTTTTATGTATATAAATCGCAGATGTCCAGAACTGTGCAAAAGTCAGAGATCACCTTTAAATGTATTTAATGGCCACTTAATACAAGTTATTTTTTTTTAGCATAAGAAGAAATCACACATAAGCCTTAAGAACTAAATCTAATCTCAGCTGTGTGAGTCACTCTTCACCTTTATTCCAGCTTCCATTCCTTTCAGGAGACTCACTTTCAGCTCCTCAAAGAATCTGCAGACACACCTCCAAAGTTCGGTCTTAGAAGCTGGTTGATCATTTTCTGAAGTAATCAAACACATTCAGTTGTGTTGAGGTCTGGACTCTGGGGTGGTCAGTCCATCGTTCAGCTTCTTTGTTTGATGTGTCCGTCTCCTTTTCTCAGTGAGGTTCTTCTTGACAGCTACACATCCTTTCAGACCCACAGCACTGAGTCGTCTTCTCACAGTGGAAGGATGGACAGAAACACCTGTGGATGTTTTCAGATCTGAAGCAACTTGATTTTCTCCTCTCTCTCAGAGATGAAAGCTTAAAGTGCTGTTTATCTGATGGGGGCAGTTTTGGGGTCGACCAGGTCTTCCAGGTGGTTGTTAGGAGCCCCATTTTCTCTGTAGACTTTAATCAGTTTTTGAACGCCATTTTTTTCCCCACGTATTTTAACCTTTTCCTTTCTTATGCAAGTGGTATACCTTATATCAGATCTCCTCAGAAACATCTCCTGAAAATAAATAATTTGTACTTAACGGCTGATTTTAAATCACTGAATGGTGGTTTCTGACTTTTGCGCCGTACTGTATGTTTACAGGTTACTTCGTTTGATAGTAATTAGTTGTTAGTAATACAAACAAAATGCTCTCGCTCTCTCTGGGTGGGTAGGATGGCCCCCCTTCTCCTCCATCACCCAACGCGATGCTAGTCAGCGCAGGAGTCTGTTAGCTGACGTAACAGATCTGACGCTTTCCTCCGAGCGCGTTCGGCTGTCCAGTGACGTTGCGTCAGCGGCACTTTGAAAAGAAGCGTTGGCTGGTTTCACAGGTCTCGGAGGAAGCCTGTGCTGCCTTCACCCTCCTAGCGTTGGTAGTATCATGTGATTGGGGGAGTCCTGACTAGCGGGAGGAACTGGAGACGAAAAATTAAAAATCAGTTTAGTAGGCCAATTACACAACAACTGCTGATAAATGTATTTATTTTATTTATCTGAAAGGTATTGAATGAACAAACTGACTGTACAGAGTAGATTAGTAGACTAATCAGTCAGTGCAGCGTTACGTGCTGAGAATGTCGTCTTTTATGCGCAGCCTTTGTAAAAAACTCAAAGCATGCAAAGGTTTTCACACATACGAGTGCATTAGTATTTCCTTTTAGACAAAGTGTTTAATTGCAAATGTGTGTGTGTGTGTGTGTGTGTGTGTGTGTGTGTGTGTGTGTGAGCAGGTGGCAGGAGGCTCTGATAGTGTTTCCTCGCACCAACAAGCAGAACCAGAAGAAGAAGCGGAAAGTGGAGCCACCCACTCCACAGGTACACCCACTGGAACACACTCACTCAGAGACGCCTGTAGGTGGTCTTTCTTCTCTGTGTTACTGAAGTACAGACACCTTTCCGCTGTGTCAGTGAATTTCCCAAACCACAGCTCTCAGCAGAACACGGAACACTCCCACCCTGCACTCCTGCAGCCATGAGCTTTATAAGCTCACACAGCTTTTATAGTCAGCATAGCATTCGGCTGTTAGCATGATGTTGATCACATGACATAAATACACGATGTTTATAGCATAACATTCATTATTAGTAGAAAGTTTCATAATTACCAAAGTTTATTGCATAAAAAATTATCAACATAAAGTTTAGAGCAAAAACATTCATTATTAACATAAAGCATATAACGTAACATTAATAATTAACATAACGTTTATTGCGTAAAATATTCATTATAAACAGAAAGTTGATGGCAAGACTTTTATAAATAACCAAGTTGCTTTATAGTTTGCAGTTAGCATCAGACTGATTGTGTTCAATTCATAGTTAGCATAATGCTAATCGAAAAACAGTTAGCATAATGCTGATCGCATGCTATTTGTAGTTAAGATGAAGTAGATTCGCCTAACATAGTTAACATAATGTTGATAGTTACCACAACATAGTTAGCAAAACATTGATAACTACAATAAATACAGTAATGTAAATATAATAGTGTTGATAGTTACCATGATGTCACTGCATTCAGATTTATTAGAACTGCTTTGCTGTGCTTGTAGATGATCAGAGTGTGAGACGCGTTTTCTGCTCCCGTCTGAGATTTTATGATTATTATTAATGTATGTTTTCCTTTGTGGCTCATTATAGTTGTTCTTTAAAGCACTTTGTGAACTTTAAAAATGTCCAGTGTTTTTTAACGTCATCACTCCTGCGAGTGTGTCCTTCATTCTGCAGGCTGGTGAGGTCACTGTGTGAGCAGCGCTGTAGGTTGGGGTAATAGTGAGTAACGGTGTTGATGAGACGTTAAAGCTGCAGCTTTAATGACGAGTTTCTCTAAGCTGCTCTGCACTTAATGACACCTACAGTCAGTGAGAGCGTCAGAGAGAGAGAGAGACACACTGAGTGAGACAGTGAGAGGGGAGAGAGGATAAGCGAAAGAGGACGAGCTCCAATGAAAGTGAAGATGAGGTGTTTTTATCTCCTTTTGACCACCCACTCTGTTCTGCGGTTCCTCTTTTATTCCTTCATTCCTCTTCAGAGGTGGTCAGCCCAGCAGCAGAGCTCTGCTAATCTGCTGTGTGTGTCTGTTTTTGTGTGTATGTGTGACCTCGTATCTCCAAAACGGTGACAGGAAAAAAACATGCTTTAATGTAAGTCAGTGTAATCAGACTTTTTTCCAAGTCATTTTGGGCCGTTTCTTTTGGTCTGTTCTTCATGAAATTTACACATAATGTAAACAGCAACAGACATTTTAAAATTATGTGAAAAACTGAAAAATGGAGATAAAAAATGTTTTTTATAAAAAATGTTTTTTATAAAAATTGTCATTTTTTAGTTTTTTTGACATAATTTGAAAATGCCTGTTGTTCTTTACATTATGTGTAAATTTCATGATGAACGGACCAAAAGAAACGGCCCATTGACTTACATTAAACGTGAAGTAGTTTTTTTTTTTTCTTCTTCTGTAAAGTTACCATTTTGGAGATACAAGGTTTTGTTCCAACAACAGCAATATATATATATATATATATATATATATATATATATGTATATATATATATATATATATATATATATAATATATATATATATATATACATATGAATGAATGAACTCATTGTCATGTTTGAGACGACTTCTGCTTTGTAGTTGAGATAGAGAGTGGTCTCTGACTTGTGCACCGTACTGTATTAATTAATTAATTCACTCATTTATATTAAAGCTGTTGGAGTGTGTGTGTGTGTGTGTGTGTATAGGTGTGCGGACTAATACCCTGGCCCGTGTTTTCAGGTTCCTGATGTGGTGAGGACTCAGTTCTCCCTGGAGAACACAAATGGCTTTCCTGTAAGTCCAGCACTCAAGCTGCCCAATCAGAGCGCATCTGGGTGATGATGCATTACGAATCGTATGGGTGCCAATCAATCAAGAAAATCAGCTTTTCAATCAGTAGTCCAGGTGGAAGAGGGCCGATCTAACCTAGAGATTTGGGGTGTGAGTGTCTGAGTGAATGCCAGAGGTGTAGCCAGAGTTTTGTTTAAGGGGGTCCTGGTTAAGAAAACGGGGGTCCCTCTCACAGACATTGCTATAGTGAGGATGACCACCACCAATAACCTACTGCATTCTAGCTAAACGTTTAGAAAATAGCCCCTATTGCTGTAATCAGTTACTGTATCAATTGACAAAATAACACTGGTGAAGTTGATGTCTTATTCGCCACCTTCTGTTTCAGATCTTGCGTTCCACCTTAAATGGGGCCAGAGTGTGACTGCTGCACTTTTTTTAGGTAGAATGGAAAATTCGGATGAGAAGCCAACTCCAGTCTTTTGTAGCACAGACAGTAAAGGCTAAATAAGGCACCTGAATGTAACTGCTGCAGCATTTAAGGTGGAACTGATAGTTTGAATAAGAATATATATATTTGTATACAATTATCAAGCAGCACCACAGTAGGTAAAGGCTGCTTAACCCAAAGCCGACCTTTTACAGCACTGGACGTCAGTGTTTTGTGCAAATCGTTGATGATTGTAATGTCAAAGTTGCTTTTTCAAAGTTCTGAACTTTTTCTTTGCTGTGGTCAACAACAACAACAACAACAACAACTAGGCTAAACTCAGCCAAGTTCTCACCATCAGGAAAAATGAATCAGGTTAATGCTGTGTTTACGCATTAAAAAAAGTGTCTTTAAACAAAAAAAAAGTGTCCAGTGGCGGCACACCGCAATGTGAATGTTGCCATGGTGACAGCGTCTGCCAAAAAATTGTGATAAGGATATTATTATCAGTCACTTTTCCTTATTTAAGGCTCCACAAGAGTGGAAGAACTCTGTTTTTGCCCATGATGAGCTGACATTTTGTAATATTTTCATTGATTTTTTTTTTCTTCTTCATT
>NW_023495248.1:35000-80000 GCF_904425465.1 Colossoma macropomum | reverse complement strand
CAAGCCGAGGGTGGAGAGCGGCTACTTCTCACTGGAGAAGGCCAAACCTGAAGAACAACAACAACTTCAACAAGAACAGCAGCAGCCTCCTCAGCACCTCCCTCTTTCCTCCTCTTCATCCTCCTCTTCCTCTCGGCTGAGGTACAGCTCCTCAGACTCGATGCTCTGCTCCTCCTCCTCCTCACACAACACACACACCACTAACACACACACCACCCACACCGACGCCCACACGCTCTCACCCCCCGACACGCGCGACACACACTCGCGCACCCTGCGCTCCTCGCTGTCCTCCTCTCAGAGTTCTCTCGACTCTGAGCCCGGAGTGGAGGGGCGTGGCTCTGCGCAGGTGGGCGGAGCCGCCGTGAGCACGGCCGGGTCTGCGGCGAGGACTGGCCGAGGTGGGCGGAGCTACGCAGTGCTGGCGGACGTCCCGCGGGCCCGAAGGCTGAGTCACCGCGAAGCGTTCCGGACGGAGCGGAAGCGGCAGGAGCTCCGAGAGAGAACCCGGAGTCCGGGCAGAGAGGAAGTGGAGAGACTGTTCGGACACCAGCGCAGGTCAGACACACCGTTACTCACAGTTACTACAGACTTGCTCACAGTAGGGCTCCTCGATTACGGCAGAAATCATAACCACGATTATTTTTGATCAATATTGAGATCACAGTTATTTTAACACAGTCAACTTATCAACTTTAGAAAAATCATGCAGTTATTGAACCTTAAAAAACTTTAAATATAATTTAAAAGAAAAACAAATAAAAGAAAAAAAGATGAACAAATAAAATAAGTAATTTAATTAATAAATATATATTATTTAATCAATATTGGGGTCACAATTAAGATGATTGCTCATCAACTTTAGAAAAATTGTGCATTTTTTTACTTTTATTGTCTTTTATGTATGTATAAACAATACAAAAATAATAAAAATAAATAAGATCAACTTTGTTCTAATGCACTTCCACAACCTACTGCAAACTACCAAACATGCTTAGAAATAATAAATAAAAGTAAATGAGATGAGTTTGGGCTTTGAGGGAGGTGTGAAAGCGCTGCTGTAAAGGTAGGGGGTGCAGGGTATTCAACCCCATACAGAATAAGAGTATCACTGTGAAATGGAACGCAGCACAGTGATCGTTTGATCTCGATTATCTTGTTTTCATAATCGTTGGAAGCTGAAATCATAATTAAAATAAAATGTGATTAATCACCGAGCCCTAGCGAACGGTAGTGCTGAGAGGTATGACCAGAAATCCCATCATGATATACTTTTCCAGATCATTTAATACTGAAAACTACTCAAATGCATTTCCTGTAATTGTGTTTTTAATGCTGATGTAAGCTAAACTGTAATTATGAGGATGACGTTCACAGGACTGCGCGAGTCAGAAGGACGTCTTGTCATTGGTTTCAGTGAAAGCAGTGCATTAACAGACAACAAGTACCATCATGTGTAAATGAGTAACGCGTATTAATGTGTTTGTTTTGACTGATATCAAAAGGTCCTTGTGAACGCAGCCCTAAGTTACTGTATTTACCTGCAAGCCGCTGCCATTCGTTCGCTCGTATACTCGTCTGAACAGCTCGTTATTGCGAATTTAACGGCTGTCCAGAGAGTTTTATTTCTCAGGAGCCAAATTTCAGAAGCAGGAGAAATTGGCTTCAGTCTCACTCTGATTTCAAACTGGACTGAACCTCGTCTAGGAGAAGAACATCGGATCTCATTTAGAACATTTCTTTTTCTGAGTATTTATAACTTTACTGAAAACAACACGTTTGACTGGCTGCTCTATTTACGTTCATTAGTTTATTCAAATGTTGGTGTTTTATTGTCAAAAGCTGCTGAGAGAAATCATTTTAAAATCATTTTCACTCAGACTGTATGTAGATTTTATGAAAGTAAAAGCTACGTTTTGTTATTAGTTTCTGTTCTAGTATGCTCTGACCCGGCGTTCACACCGGCAGCGACTTTTCGCCTCTTGTTGCCCAAATCGCTGGTCGCTCATCGCCTGTGGGTGTTTCTGAACTCAGTCTGACCGTTGGTTGCCATGGTTTCACTGACACCAAGCACAAATCAGATGCGTTCCCACTGAAAGTAAAAATCCTGGTGAGAAATGCTTCGTGCTTATTCTTATTTAGCCCCTGTCTGTGCAGCCAGTTTGTGAGGAAAACAGTATTTGGTCTTTGTGATTTTGTCTATTTGCGGTGCCGTTATTCCGTCTCTAGTAGGAACAGTTACCTAGGAGCCAACAAAGGAGCGCACCGATCCACAGTGGCGGAGGTAAAGCGCGTACTACGCTGCTGAATGCTCAATTACTAATGGTAATTGCCACGTCGCTTCACTCCTTATTTGCATAAAGTTAAAGTCCGCTCTGTCGCGTCACTGACTCCGCCCACTTCGCATCACCAGTGTTCGCGCCTCCTGTCCAGAAATCGGCAGCTGTCATAAAAAAAAAGAATGACTTCTGGCCACCTTGTCGTGTCGCATCGCGTCGCTGCTGGTGTGAATGCAGGGTGTCCTACTATTGCTGCTGTGAGAGAAAGGCTAGACTTCTTCTCCTTCCAGTCTACACCTAGTGCTGAACTAGCAACTGTTTACAGTTCGAGGCTTTGCTGCTAATACAGAACTGAGGAATGAAAGGCGTAATCATGATAAAAAATAGTTTTCCGATAAAAACGTGCAGATGCAGATAGAAACAAGAACACATACACATATATTATATTACTTATTTTATTAACCTTTTTTCCTTTTTTCTATTAAATTCTTTCAATAAATGCATGATTTTTCTAAAGTTTATGAGTAATCGTCTTAATTGTGATCCCAATATTGATTAAATAATATATATTTATACATTTCTCATTTAATTTGTTCATCTTTATTTGTTTTTCTATTAAAAACAAACACAGAGCTGATGCACACAAGATACAGACACTGACAAAACTAGTTGTGCACATGTTAGTCATGCAAACACACACAGTGTTGGGTTCACGCACTCAAACCAATGTGAAGTCGGTGCTGGAGAGCACTTTTCCTCCTTCAGCTGTGTTTGAGTTCCTGACGTCTGGCACAGCGTTCAGTAGGACAGCTTTACACCCTGAGCTCCTCTGCTACATTAGCACAGTGCAGCGTGGGTAACGTAGTTTCCTGCTGCCTTCATGCCATCTGCCCCTCCAGCCTGAGCCAACATGGCACCTGCCTCCGACTCCACAGCTCGTACGAGCTCCGGTCTCTGGGCTTCAGCTCCATCTAGTGGACGCTGCGCAGCATTGCTCACGCTGAAGCTCTGATTCCATTCTCTTACATGACTGTGAAGTGAATGATCAGTGCTTTTGTTTTGGAGGTATTTGGGAAGGATGATCGGGATGATTTTCCTCTTTGCTCTGTCTCTGTCCTTGCTGCTTTTCTTTCTCTGTTTTCTTTATGTCTTCTTTCTGTGTATATGTCTGTGTTTGTCTCTCTCTCTCTCTCTCCCTCTCTTCCTCTCTCACCCCATTTTCTCTGTAGGAGAGAGCAGGAAACAGTGCATTTTGCTTCCTGCTAAATAATGTTAAAAGTATTTGAGGTAGATTCACGCCTCTGCTACAAATGGAGACGTAAACTTTGTTTTGAGCTCCTACTGTTTCTGAACAACTCAGCCAAAAGCAGAGTGAGTACAATCGTCGCAACTAAGCCCAAATGTGGGGTTAACTGTAACAGATTAAGGGGTTGGTTGTCACACTCGCTAAAATGTCTGGTAAACTGACGCAATCACAAGCTGCATTCTAAAGCCTGGGCTGCAGTCAAGGTAGTGCGGGTCTTCAGTAGGTCTGTCCTATGAAGACTCCTCCTTAGTAGCCTATTGGTCACACAAATGGACCTGGAGATGTTCTTAAACTACATACGTACAGATGCTCCTAAATAAAATACGACATACGGACGGTATACGATATATGGACGAAAGCTTTAACTAATCAGTCATTTTACACTACATAAGGCGAATTCAAGGCCGTGAACAGCTGACATTTTGAAACAAACTCTCCAACGGCTTCGTTTTCTGACGTTTTTCTTGGTTCTGTTTTTTTTTCCTTCTTTTTTCTTCTTGTCGTTCATTATCAACTGTGGGTAACCGAAGGACACATCTGATGTGTCCTTGGAATCACGTAGGCTGCATTTCTAGGCTGTGAAGGGTCCTTCACTTTGGAACAGACTTGTATGACGTAGTGGCCGAGAAATGCAGCCTCGGCTTTGGAACACAGCTACTATAAATCTCGGGGCAGTTCTGTGTGGTTTGAACCAGACAAGCTTCCCAACCTACTTAAAAAATAGATATTTTATCACAGTAAATATGATTAGTAAATAGAGGCTGTTTTGAATGTTGCAGATTTATTTTTGGACCACAAATCAAAAGAGCAAGTTTATCAGTTTTATATAATGCATAAATAATTGAAATATATATCGTTTGAATGACACCTGCAGCTTTTGATGAGTCTGTGCAAAAAAATGTCCAAAAAATGAACAGTTTCAAATATATGGGGGGACTCTGGGGGGGTAAAACTGTAACAGGGTGTTAAACTGAACCACCCACCCCCTGTGTGGAGGCTGGACTTTAACCTGGCTGGCTCTCACTGTGAGCCGTTTATCTGCAGTTCTGTGTTCCAGACACTGACAGGAGATTAAATTATACAGGAGTGAATCCTGTAAACTCACTAATCACAAACACCTCTGATTAAAAACTACTTTTATGGTATAAAAACACCTGGAGGAACATCTGTCTGCTGTGAAGATGCACAGATGATGTTGCTATGGGAACACGAGAAGATGACCAAAAGCACGTTGTAGTGGAACCTGTTAAACTACATAGAATATCCAAGGGACTTTCCACTGTGTTAGTCTGTGTCCTGCTCTCCCCTGTGTGTGTGTGTATATATGTGTGTGTGTGTGTGTGTGTGTGTGTGTGTGTATTTGATGTGTGTGTGTGTGTGTGTGTGTGTGTGTGTATTTGATGTGTGTGTGTGTGTGTATATATGTGTGTGTGTGTGTGTGTGTGTGTATATATGTGTGTGTGTGTGTGTATATATGTGTGTGTGTGTGTGTGTGTGTGTGTGTGTGTGTGTATTTGATGTGTGTGTGTGTGTGTGTGTGTATTTGGTGTGTATTGGTCCTTTTCTTTTTCCTCCATGCTCTCACTCCTCCCTCTGTTTTACTTTCTGCGCTCTATTTCATCTGTTTCTTCTCTCTTTCAGGCGCTCCTCTGAAACTCCGCCCCTCCTGCCTTCTGCCACGCCCTGCCACGCCCACTGACTCCTCTGCTTGCTCTCATTCCAAATGCTGGGATCGCTGTCACACACACACACACACACACACACACACACACACACACACACACACTTACACTTACACCTGCTGCTCATTGCTGCTGTTCCTGGGTTCCTGAGTGCTTCCCACCATCCTTCCATCTGCTGCCTTCTCTCGCCCACACACACACACACACACACACACACACACACACACACACACACACACACACACACACACACTTAGGCATTACTGATCTGAACCTTAATTGCAGCCTTCACTCATACTTCCATCATAGTGTCTTAGGTTTAATCCCTCAGTCAAGCCATAATGTATTGGCTTTAGTCCCTCAGTTAAGCCGTAATGTTTTGGGTTTGGTCCCTCAGTTTCACCATAATGTCTTGGGTTCAGTCCCTCAGTTAAGCCATACTGTCTTGGGTTTAGTTCCTCAGTTCAGCTTTAACATATTGTATTTAGTCTCTCTGTTCAGACATAATGTGTTAGGTTTAAACCAGTTCAGCTGCCATGTGTTTAATCCCCCAGTTCAGTCAAAATGTATTTGGTTTAGTACCTCAGTTCAACTCTAATATATTGGGTATAGTCCTCTAGGTGTGGGGACTAGGCCCTCGATTGAGCTATCACGTATCACTTGAGTTGAGTCCCTCATTTCAACTACAATATATGAGTTAGTCACTCACATGTAGTGTACTGGGTTTAGACCTTCACTTCAGTCAGAATGTATTTAATTTAGTCTCACAGTTCAATCATTATGTTCTGGGTTTAGTCCCTCAGTTCAACCATAATGTACTGGATTTACTCCATCAGTTTAACCATAATGTCTTGGGTTTAGTCCCTCAGTTTAACCATAATGTCTTGGGTTTAGTCCCTCAATTTAACCATTATGTAATGGGTTTAGTTCCTCGGTTTAACCATAATATACTGGGTTTGGTCCCTCAGTTTAACCATAATGTACTGGGTTTAGTTCCTCGGTTCAACCATAATATACTGGGTTTGGTCCCTCAGTTTAACCATAATGTACTGGGTTTAGTTCCTCAGTTCAACCATAATGTACTGGGTTTAGTTCCTCAGTTCAACCATAATGTACTGGGTTTAGTTCCTCAGTTCAACCATAATGTACTGGGTTTAGTTCCTCAGTTTAACCATAATGTACTGGGTTTAGTCCCTCAGTTCAACCATAATGTACTGGGTTTAGTTCCTCAGTTCAACCATAATGTACTGGGTTTAGTCCCTCAGTTTAACCATAATATACTGGGTTTGGTCCCTCAGTTTAACCATAATGTACTGGGTTTAGTTCCTCAGTTCAACCATAATGTACTGGGTTTAGTTCCTCAGTTCAACCATGATAAATTGTGTTTTGTTCCTTGTTTAAACCATAATGTACTGGGTTCAGTCCCTCTATTCAGCTATAATATGCTTAGTTTAGATTTTCTGATACTGATTTTAAAATGTATTGATCACCTATTTCACCTGTTTGTTTCTGGTTCTTGCCAAATTAAAATCTCAAAATCATTAAACCTGATCTATTCCTGACACCATTCATTATAATTTTATGATAAATAAAAGCAGAAGCTTCTTATAATGATTACTTTTCTGTCTTTTTTTATTAATCCAAAGTTTTGTTTTTTATCCTCATGATTAATTAATGTTACTTGATGGTCAGAAAATCAGTTGTAAGCTTAAACTCTTTGAGGTTTGCTGGTGCAGTTTGGTGATGTGTGTAGTGGAGTTTGGGTCTGTTTACTGGACAGTTCTGTAATGTGACTGAGCTGTGTGTGTGTGTGTGTGTGTGTGTGTGGTAGGCGTTCTCAGGTGATTGAGCGGTTCGAGACACAGCAGTCAGCAGATGGCCTGGAGCACATGGACACGACCTGCTCCTCAGCTGAGCAGTCCTCTCCCTCACCTAAAGCCACCAATGAGAGGACAGGGCGCAGCGAGAGGCGTCTGCCTGCCCAGAAACAGGTACACTTTCTCATATGCAAACAGAAACGCTTACGTTTGATCTTCCCCATAATCTGAAAAAAGCTTTTTTGAACTGTTTAATGAGCAGCTCACCAGGGTAAATGACCTTCTGTCTGTTGACTTTCCTTCTAAATAGGAAATTAAACAAATGACTCGTCCAGTCGCTGTTAAAGTGGACAGTGTAAACAAGCGTGCTTAATGCCGGGGTTACACTACACGACTTTTACCCCGATTTTAGCCCCTATTCTCAGTCTGGCTGAGTCTAAGCTGGTCGGCTCTGGTCTGCAGATTTTTGGGTCAGTCGGAGTCGACAGTTGGAGAGAATTGAACGGTGTGTGAGGGGTGCTGACTCAGATATTTGGCCTCCCGAGTGCAAATTAAGCAACATTTTTCCAACTTTTCTGCCTGAATTTAGGTCTAAAACTATGTTGGCCTAATATGTTGATATTTGATGTTCAGTCATATGCGCACACAAACATTTCTGTGCTGAAAATTTCCTCAAAATTTTCTATTGTTTTTCCTGTGGGCCTTTGCTTTCTAGTGGTAATACAGTGGACACTGGAGAGGAAGAGGTTGAGAGCCCCTGTTAGAGATAACATTATGTCGTCAAACCTGGTGCGTCTCTCCCTGACCATGCTTGTGTGTTCTGTGGTGCAGGATTTGTCTTTGGACGCCAGTACGGCCCGTTCCGTGCCGGACATCTCTGGAACGACGCTGGCCAGTTACCGGAGGGCAAAGAGTCTGGACCGCAGAGTGACAGAGTCATCCATGACGGTCAGCAAGCTGGACTGTTTTAACTGCTTTTACCTTCCCCATAACTCTGTACTCTAATCTACCTCAAAGGGTTCTTTAGTGAGGATGATGTCGAAGAACCACTTCTGGTTCTCTAAATAATGTTTCAGTGGACGGTTCTGTAAAGAATCATTTCTGTAGATGAGATGTGCGATTCTGGAGAACCATCTTAAAGACCCTCCAAATAATGTGAAATTACCAAGTGAAAGGTTTTCCCTTGAATCCCAGAACGTAAATCAGAGTGTAGATCAAATGTCACTGTAATTCATTATGAAACTAATTATGTAATCAATAAGGTAAATCAAATGTATAACACTAATAGCAGTTTTAACCCTAGATATCTCAGGATTAACGTACAGTCAGTTGCGGTGTTACAGCTGGTGAAGTATCTGGTGTTACTGCAGTAATTTAACACACCGCCCGGCAGGTTGTTCTTGGTGTGGTTTGGTAGTTCTTGGTATGGTTTGGCTGTTCTTGGTGTGGTTTGGTAGTTCTTGGTATGGTTTGGCTGTTCTTGGTGTGGTTTGGTAGTTCTTGGTATGGTTTGGCTGTTCTTGGTGTGGTTTGGCTGTTCTTGGTGTGGTTTGGTAGTTCTTGGTATGGTTTGGCTGTTCTTGGTGTGGTTTGGTAGTTCTTGGTATGGTTTGGCTGTTCTTGGTGTGGTTTGGTAGTTATTGGTATGGTCTGGCTGTTCTTGGTGTGGTTTGGTAGTTATTGCTATGGTTTGGCTGTTCTTGGTGTGGTTTGGTAGTTATTGCTATGGTTTGGTAGTTCTTGGTGTGGTTTGGTAGTTATTGCTATGGTTTGGCTGTTCTTGGTGTGGTTTGGTAGTTCTTGGTGTGGTTTGGTAGTTCTTGGTATGGTTTGGCTGTTCTTGGTGTGGTTTGGTAGTTATTGCTATGGTTTGGCTGTTCTTGGTGTGGTTTGGTAGTTATTGCTATGGTTTGGCTGTTCTTGGTGTGGTTTGGTAGTTATTGCTATGGTTTGGCTGTTCTTGGTGTGGTTTGGTAGTTCTTGGTATGGTTTGGCTGTTCTTGGTGTGGTTTGGTAGTTCTTGGTATGGTTTGGCTGTTCTTGGTGTGGTTTGGTAGTTCTTGGTATGGTTTGGCTGTTCTTGGTGTGGTTTGGCTGTTCTTGGTGTGGTTTGGTAGTTCTTGGTATGGTTTGGCTGTTCTTGGTGTGGTTTGGTAGTTCTTGGTATGGTTTGGCTGTTCTTGGTGTGGTTTGGTAGTTATTGGTATGGTCTGGCTGTTCTTGGTGTGGTTTGGTAGTTATTGCTATGGTTTGGCTGTTCTTGGTGTGGTTTGGTAGTTATTGCTATGGTTTGGCTGTTCTTGGTGTGGTTTGGTAGTTATTGCTATGGTTTGGCTGTTCTTGGTGTGGTTTGGTAGTTCTTGGTGTGGTTTGGTAGTTCTTGGTATGGTTTGGCTGTTCTTGGTGTGGTTTGGTAGTTATTGCTATGGTTTGGCTGTTCTTGGTGTGGTTTGGTAGTTATTGCTATGGTTTGGCTGTTCTTGGTGTGGTTTGGTAGTTATTGCTATGGTTTGGCTGTTCTTGGTGTGGTTTGGTAGTTCTTGGTATGGTTTGGCTGTTCTTGGTGTGGTTTGGTAGTTCTTGGTATGGTTTGGCTGTTCTTGGTGTGGTTTGGTAGTTATTGCTATGGTTTGGCTGTTCTTGGTGTGGTTTGGTAGTTATTGCTATGGTTTGGCTGTTCTTGGTGTGGTTTGGTAGTTCTTGGTATGGTTTGGCTGTTCTTGGTGTGGTTTGGTAGTTCTTTGTATGGTTTGGCTGTTCTTGGTGTGGTTTGGTAGTTCTTGATATGGTTTGGCTGTTCTTGGTGTGGTTTGGCTGTTCTTGGTGTGGTTTGGTAGTTCTTGGTATGGTTTGGCTGTTCTTGGTGTGGTTTGGTAGTTCTTGGTGTGGTTTGGCTGTTCTTGGTATGGTTTGGCTGTTCTTGGTGTGGTTTGGTAGTTCTTGGTATGGTTTGGCTGTTCTTGGTATGATTTGATACTTCTTGATATGGTTTGGCTGTTCTTGGTGTGGTTTGGTAGTTCTTGGTATGGTTTGGCTGTTCTTGGTGTGGTTTGGTAGTTCTTGGTGTGGTTTGGCTGTTCTTGGTGTGGTTTGGTAGTTCTTGGTGTGGTTTGGCTGTTCTTGGTATGATTTGATACTTCTTGATATGGTTTGGCTGTTCTTGGTGTGGTTTGGTAGTTCTTGGTATGGTTTGGCTGTTCTTGGTGTGGTTTGGTAGTTATTGCTATGGTTTGGCTGTTCTTGGTGTGGTTTGGTAGTTATTGCTATGGTTTGGCTGTTCTTGGTGTGGTTTGGTAGTTATTGCTATGGTTTGGCTGTTCTTGGTGTGGTTTGGTAGTTATTGCTATGGTTTGGCTGTTCTTGGTGTGGTTTGGTAGTTATTGGTATGGTTTGGCTGTTCTTGGTGTGGTTTGGTAGTTCTTTGTATGGTTTGGCTGTTCTTGGTGTGGTTTGGCTGTTCTTGGTATGTTTTGGTTGTTCTTGGTGTGGTTTGGTAGTTCTTGGTATGGTTTGGCTGTTCTTGGTGTGGTTTGGTAGTTATTGCTATGGTTTGGCTGTTCTTGGTGTGGTTTGGTAGTTCTTGATATGGTTTGGCTGTTCTTGGTGTGGTTTGGCTGTTCTTGGTGTGGTTTGGTAGTTCTTGGTATGGTTTGGCTGTTCTTGGTGTGGTTTGGTAGTTCTTGGTGTGGTTTGGTAGTTCTTGGTATGGTTTGGCTGTTCTTGGTATGATTTGATACTTCTTGATATGGTTTGGCTGTTCTTGGTGTGGTTTGGTAGTTCTTGGTATGGTTTGGCTGTTCTTGGTGTGGTTTGGTAGTTCTTGGTGTGGTTTGGCTGTTCTTGGTGTGGTTTGGTAGTTCTTGGTATGGTTTGGCTGTTCTTGGTATGATTTGATACTTCTTGATATGGTTTGGCTGTTCTTGGTGTGGTTTGGTAGTTCTTGGTGTGGTTTGGCTGTTCTTGGTGTGGTTTGGTAGTTCTTGGTATGGTTGGGCTGTTCTTGGTGTGGTTTGGTAGTTCTTGGTGTGGTTTGGTAGTTCTTGGTATGGTTGGGCTGTTCTTGGTGTGGTTTGGTAGTTCTTGGTGTGGTTTGGTAGTTATTGGTATGGTTGGGCTGTTCTTGGTGTGGTTTGGTAGTTCTTGGTGTGGTTGGGCTGTTCTTGGTGTGGTTTGGTAGTTCTTGGTGTGGTTTGGTAGTTCTTGGTGTGGTTTGGTAGTTCTTGGTATGATTTGATACTTCTTGCTATGGTTTAGTTGTTCTTGGCCTGGTTTGGTATTTCTTGGTTTGGGTCTTGGAGTGCTTTAATAGAGCTTGGGGTAGGTTGGTAGTTCGTAGTGTGTTGACCATGTGAAGCTGGCTAAAGGCTGCTGTTAAGGCTGCAGCACAGTTTTATCAGTTTAATAAGCGCGACCACGGGTAAGAAAAAAGATCTACCTCGAGCTGCTACAGAACATTCTAAAGCCAGATGGGGATCAGGACCGATTCAGGACTTGGACTAATGCTACCCATTAAAAAAAACTTAAAAGAAAACAGTCTGCACAACAAATGCGTTTACTTTTGTGCGTGTAAAAGCCACTGATGGCACATTTTCAGACCTTTCAGTCATGCAGCTTGATCAACGTTGCGATAGATGGAAATTATTGACGGTTCATGAAATTGTCAATCATTTCAAACCCAGACTGTATTTATTGGAATTTAAACAGTGTTTACAAGCAATATTAAACTCTTTCATTAAAAAAAACACGTAATTGGCTTTTATACCGCAGTATATCACTAAAACCGGTAACATCCCCAGTAGTAGTGCAGCAGTTTGTCTTAGGGGTTTAGCACTTCTGGCTGGAATGAGTTCAGAATAGTCCTCAGGGTATTTCCTGTGTGTGTGGGCAGCTGCCAGCCATCCGCCCCCCCAACCCGGTTTTAAATAGCATGAGCGAGCCTCTGAAAGCTGAAACATATACACGCACACCCTCACTGAGCACAATTCATACGCAGTCGCACAGAGAGAAACACTGCGGGGCAGATGTGCGTGAAGAGGAGCGCTCAGATGAAGCTCAATAAGAATAAGGTACCCCGAGGCTAACCGCTAGGCGACAGCTCCGCTGTGCATCTCTTAATAAGGCGATTTGCACAGGACCAGACCAGGCTGAGATGAACATAGCACTTTTATGATGATATTGCCTTTCAGTGTTTTAATAAAATGGTTTATAATATCTCTGTAATCTTCAGTCTAGTAGTTGTTATTTTAGGGAGCTGGGTATTTCACGTACAGGACACTGGACGGTTTATCCTCGTCTTTTACTGTGGTGATCTGTGAGATGACCTGCAAGCATATATTTGAATGTGTAATTATATTTGCAGTTAACTGAACTTGACTGTTACAGAGTCTAAGTTTGACTCCCAGGCGAAATAGATGGAAAAAATGAACTTGTTCGAAGAGCTGCTGTAATATTGGATGGATTATTAGCATTGACTGTAAAAACATTCATACATACAGTGCACTGTGATTAGTACTGTATACACTACTGGTCAAAAGTTTGGAATCCATTCAGTTTAATGTTCATTTTATATACAGTAATAACTTTTACAATGTAGCTTTGAACATTTAAACCAGATAAAAATAGTATTTTTGGATGTTTCATTCAGTATTTCAGTATTGAATGGTTAGGAATAAGAAGTTGATAAATAATATACTGTAATTAATTTGACCTGACAAAGCCAGTTCACTGGTCTTTGTTATTCTATACTTTTTAATCATTTTCAGTGGTCAGAAATTTTGAGCTGGGACCGTGAAACTGCAAGATTGCAGAGCCTGTATGGGACTAGTGTGCTTGTGCTTTTGGAACTGATGGCATGTATAGTTTTCATACAGCGTTCTTTCAAACACACTTTGACTCAGAAATCTGTGGCTGAATGTTGTGCAGTTAAATCTAATTGCCACAATTTATTCCACAATATTCATTTATTAACTATAATTCATTCTTGATGTTTTACAGCATTCTGAGTTATTTTATGATCTTACAGCTTCGTTCGTTATTCAGGACCAACATCTAACATTTCTTAATTTTTATTTACAGCATCCTAGAGTTCTACCGAGTATCTGAAATCTGTGATGTTGCTCAGGATGCAAACATGAGACTCATTTTATACATTTGTCTGCAAAAATTTGATCTTACGTTTTTGAAAACATGGATTCCAAACTCTTGAATGGTACTGATTACTGTGAACGTCCATATACATTGATGTATTTATCATATGAATCCCTGCAGAAGTACATTTCAGAGCTTAAGCACTGTTTTATTGTGCTCTGACTGTGATGTTTACATGCTGTTAGTAGTTAGCTGATAGTTATTAAAGGGAAATTAAAATGATTTTTCAAAATTCCTGCATAACTCAGTGTGTGAGATGTAAACAGAGTGATACAGAGCGGTTTGGTGTGAAATGGTTCAGATGTCTTTACAGTGGTGGTGATAGGAACCAGGGGTCGCCATGACTACAACACAGATAGAGACATTTTATTTACTATCCAGAACCACCAGTGAACCTACACGAGTCTTCTGAGTTTATATGGAATGTTGATGATGGAAAACAGTGGAAAATCTGAAATAATCAGTTTTCTTTGGGGACTATTTTGCCTCACAGCGCCCTGCATGTATCCCTCCACCATGAATGGAGTTTAAGTTCTCAAAACTATCATAAAACAGTGTCTCAGTCATCAGGCAGTGAATTCATAACCATTTACATGCAGGAACTTTCTGTGAGGGAGCTTTTAGAGGTGGACGTCTGGTTCCTATCACCACCACTGTGAACAGTTCTGACTTGTTAAGAATGGAAAACCACGCTGAATGCCTTTGTTTACGTCTTATAAATGGATGGAATTCCCTTTTTCCAGTTAGCTGAAACCTTGTACCTGTTTGTTAAGAGGTGTTCATGTTATGTGTGGTCATGTTGAGTGTTATTCCTCATTCTCTTCTCCAGCCTGACCTGCTGAACTTTAAGAAAGGATGGATGACCAAACTGTACGAAGATGGCCTGGTGAGTCACTGTGATACGGAGAAGCACAAACATGTGTTCCCAAATCCTCCCGGGCTTCCAATTCCGGGCTGTTTTTATGCTAGTTATGTTTGGAGCAGCTACTATTAAATTCTAGAGGTTGATGTGAATCTTCTGACACCACTCTGTTTTTCTTCCTCAGTGGAAGAAGCACTGGTTTGTTTTGACTGACCAGAGTCTGAGATATTACAGAGACTCCATCGCTGAGGAGGTCAGTCTGTCTGTCTGTCTGTCTGTCTGACTGAGAATGATATCAGCACAGTCTAATATAAAACCAATATAAGTGTAATACACACGAAATGGCCAGTATGCACCTAATTACTTAGTTCAGGTATTTCAGCCAGCAGGTGTATAACTTCAAGCACATAGCCCTCCAGTCTCCATAGACAAACACTGGCAGAAGAATAGGTCGCACTGAAGAGCTCAGAGACTTTAGACATGCTGTTCTCATATGATGCCACTTTCACCACAAGTCAGTTAGTGAAATTTATGCCCTGCTCGATCTGCCCATCAACTGTAAATACTATTATTGTGAAACTGAGCAACAACAGCTCAGCCACAAAGCGGTAAACCACACAAACTCACAGAGCGGGACCGCCAAGTGCTGAAGAACGTAGTGCATAAAAATCTTCTATCCTGTTGCATCACTCAGTACAGAGTTCCAAACTGCCTCTGGAAGCAACATCAGCACAAGAACTGCACATCAGGAGCTTCATGAAATGGGTCTCCATGGCTGAGCAGCTGCACACAGCCTAAGATCACTATGCTCAATGCCAAGTGTCGGCTGGAGGGGTGTAAAACGCCGCCACTGGACTCTGGAGCAGTGGAACCGTGTTCTCTGGAGTGATGAATCAGCTTCTCTATCTGTCAGTCTGATGATGAATCTGGGTTTGGTGGATGCCAGGAGAACGTTACCTACCGGGATGCAGAGCCAACAGTAGAGTTTGGTGGAGGAGGGATGATGGGCTGGGCTGTTTATCAGGGTTTGGGCTCTCAGTTCCAGTGAAGGGTGATGTTGATGCTGCAGCACAAAGACATTTTACACAGTTATCTGCTTCCAGCTTTGTGTCAGCAGTTTGGGGAAGAGCCTTTCCTGTTCCAGCATGACTGAGCCCCTGTGCACAAAGCAGCTCCATAAAGACATGGAGTGACCAGTTTGGTGTGGAGGAACTCCAGTGGCCTCACAGAGCCCTGACCTTCACCCCACTGCACACCTTTGGGATGAACTGGGACATTGATTGTGAGCCAGACCCTCTTGTCCAACGTCAGTGTCTGACCTCACAAATGCTCTTTAGACTGAATGACCACAAATTCACAGACACTCTCCAACATCTTGTAGAAAGATTCCCAGAAGAGTGGAGGCTGTTAGAGCCGCAAGGAGAAGGCCAATTGTATACCAATGGTCATGGTTTTGGAATGGGCCATCACAACAAGCTCATATGGGTGTGATGGTCAGGTGTCCACATACTTTTAGTGTAGGTCTGGTATAAGACCAGTTTAGTTGCAGATACATGTATAAAACTATTTCTAATGTTTCATAGGTTTCACACAGTTGAGCTGTCAACAATTCCAGTGAATTATGATGAAATATCTGGAGTATCTGTTTGAAAAGCGGTGGCCTAATCACATTGATCAAATAGATATTAGCCAATTAGATAGTAATGTCATGACAAGGAATTACTATACATAGATAATTACACTTTATTGTTTAATAACATTTATATTTTGTATCATGTCATAAATTTGTCTTCCCAAAATATTTTAAATTGTGATGAAATTATCTGTTTACATTTTGGTGTCTGTTTAATAACATTTTGGTCTACACTGCAAATTATTATTGAATAACCTTTATTAATATGAGAAGTGATTCCATCATTTTGATGATTTCCGTCATTTCTGTTCTTTTTGGATCTGATTGTTTTAGAATATCCACCCATGTTTTAAATTGTTCTCTAGACCTCTGACATCATTCATGTTTCCCAGGCTGCCGATCTGGACGGAGAGATCGATCTGTCCACTTGTTATGATGTCACTGAATTCCCAGTGCAGAGGAATTATGGCTTCCAGATTCATGTAAGTACTACTGCTCGATTTGTCAGTCAGTCTGTGTCAGTGACTCAGTCAGTCAGTTAGTCAGTCAGTGGCTCAGTGACTCAGTCAGTCAGTGAGTCAGTCAGTCACTCAGTCGGTGACTCAGTCAGTGGCTCTGTCAGTCAGTGATTTAGTCAGTCAGTGACTCAGCGGCTCAGTCAGTCGGTAAATCAGTGGGTCAGTCATTCAGTGATTCAGTGAGTCAGTCAGTCAGTGAGTGACTCAGTGGCTCAGTCAGTCAGTGACTCAGTGGCTCAGTCAGTCACCAAATAAACCAATCAGTTATCCAACCAATTAATTCATCCATCAATCAATACAATAATTAAGTTAAAACAATTAACCACTAATCAAAACATCTACTTATTGCCATACCAACTCTTTTAGGAGCTGTCCTCAGTGTGCATGACCAAGAAGACGGACAGTAAAAGCACAGACATTTTAATTCCACTGGAAATTTATATTTTTAACATTTTTATTATAAAGAACTTTGTGTAAAAGTCAGTACTGAATCCTAAAAACATGGAAAACACATTTTACATATAAATTATACAAATGTATAAATGATGAGTCTATAGATGTGAATGAAGCAGGAGAGGTATGTGTAATAAATTAACCTATAACCTAATAATAACCCGAATTTTCAGACCAGGCTTTGAAGAGGTGCCATCTAACACTTCAGACTCGAGGAAAATAGATCAGTCGTTACTCTGTCAACACCAGCACTAAAGCATACCAGACTTACTGCCATCGCCTCTTATGGACACTTCTAACTAACATACACAGGTGCCCACACAAACACACTCACTGCATGTATGAAGAGCAGGTTTTGTGCCATAAAGCTTGGATGGTTTTCTTTTCTAAACTGCTGTCAGAAGCACATATTGGAACTCTTTTTTGTTTTGAGTGCTGACATCACAACAGGGGGGGAAAATGGATGTAGCCTTTGGCTTTATCCCCAGTGTAGGGCGTTTAGAACCCAATGATGTAAATATTTTTTGCATGTTTTGCGTTTAGCTTTAATAAACCCCAATTATGTAATAAGAAAGTGAATATTTTTAGTCTGAAAATGTAGCAAATTCCCAATAATGTAACAAAGTAGTGCATTACATTATTAATACCCTTATACTTGTAATAACACCATAATACCTCATACCTTAATACATTACATTAAAAAGGTATTACATCATCAGTGGAAGAATATTACATCAGTTAAGAAATTTAGCAGTTAGTTCTGACAGCACAGTCTGATTGGTTGGATCTGAGCTCAGTAATGGGGGTTTTCAGTGCTGTAAACTCTCACTCTGATTTCTTTCGTTTCTCTCAGTCTGAGCATGAGCAGAGCGTTTAACACAGCACCCGCGAGACGCAGCACAGCACTTTTAGAGCGACGCTGAATCCGACTACACGCTCCACCAAATTGTGTAAATTCATTTTGCTCAGCTAAAGTGACTTGATGTTTTAAAAAAGCTGCTCATGACGTTTGAGTTTTGTTTATTGGCTGGTTGTAAAGCAGAAATCTGATTACTGCCTGACTCATGTAAACCCAGAGTTTCCCCATTATCTGATTACCCAAGAGCATGAAAATATACTGAACCAGTTAGTGACACAGTCTGATTTTGTGCAGTTATCAGATTATTAAGAGCATGAAAACGCACTCATTTTTCTCAATAACTATATCATTCTGCTGAGCATTGGTTGCCAAGCAGCAACTGATTTACAGCTGACCGTTGATGCATTTCTACTTCCCCACGTAAGAAAACAGAAAATGGCATTTGTTGGATAAACGACTTTCTCTTCTCCATTTCTCTTGAAATGAACGTCCAGAAATGATCAAACTTACGTTTTCTCACTTCCAAACTACAAATATGTTTCAGAACTGTTTATTGTTAAGTTTTGTTCAAGATAATGTTTCAGAAACGCAGATCACAGATGCTTCAGTCATTACGGGAGCGTCTAAACAGAGCATAATGTGGACGTCTTTCTAAGTTTTACTTGTATTTAGCTGAAAGAAATGGCATTGAATCACTTGTAAAAATGATTATTATTATTATTATTTTTTCTTTTTTTGTATTTTTACCCAATTTTCTCCCCAATTTAGTCGTTTCCAATTCCTCCCGCTAGTTAGGACTCCCCCAATCACACGATGCTATCAACGCTAGGAGGGTGAAGGCTAACACAGGCTTCCTCCGAGACCTGTGAAACCAACCACCGCTTCTTTTCGAGCTGCCGCTCACGCAACGTCACTGGACAGCCGAACGCGCTCGGAGGAAAGCGCCAACCGCCAGATCTGTTACGTCAGCTAACAGACGCCTGCGCTGACTAGCATCGCACTGAGTGATGGGGGTGAAGGAGGGGCCATCCTACCCACCCAGAGAGAGCGAGGCCAATTGTGCTCTCTCGGACTCCCGGCTACAGACGGCTGTAGCATCACCAGGGACCGAACTCGTGATCTCCTGATGAGGGACAACGCTTAGACGGTTGCACCACTCGGGAGCACATTATTATTATTTTTAATTTGTAGCATCCTTTAAATGGGCTTTGTAGTCTTTTTACTACGAGTGATGTGATTTTTGCCTTCTTGTATCTAAACACATGGGAAATATGTCATACGCTGTTTAGACGCTCCCTTGGTGACAAAGTGCCCGTGATCTGAATTTCCAAAACATCATGTTCAGCAAAATTTAACAGTGAACGTTTCTGAAAAAACATTGGTTGTATTATATTCTCTGTCTTTCAGGAGTGAGAAAATGTATGTTTGATCATTTTTAGAGAAAATTTGAATATACCGTGAACGTCCACTACAAAACCTGCTGTACCGCGCTGACCGTAACGCACAAGGATGCTACTTTGTTGGTGGAAGGATTTGTCGATATTAAAGCAGGTTTGACATGATGTTCAACGCTTCTTTGCTTTAATTCATTCTTTATTTAGCAGAACTGTTGTGTTAAAGCAGTAGAACTCTGGAGGTCGTGTGGTATCACAAATAACCTGTAACCGAATCACAACTGAGTGTTATTCAGCATAACATGTGGCCTTGTGTTCTATTGCTTAAGTGTTACGTTATTGGGGAAGTTATTACATTAATGGGTTTTATTACAGTTGTTTTTTTAAATATGATAAGTACCAAATTTTATTACATTTCTGTATATTAATACATTATTGGGTTTATTACATTATGCTAAGTTTTATTACATTTCTGTATGTTATTACATTATTAGGTTTTATTACATTTTTGAATAGATTAAGTGCTAAATTTTATTACATTTTAGGCGTTATTACATTACTGGGAAATATTTACATTATTGTACATTTACATTGTGTTTATTATTATTCTGCTGTGCTTTTATCAGCTGTTCTGCTCTGAAAAGGTGCTATGGACTAAAACACTTGATGTTTTGATAGTGACATAAAAAAAGTATTTGTTTTATAAATAATATTTTTTTAATTTAAAAATTGAACTGTTAAATGATAAATCTAAAATTTAGATTTGGTGATTAGGGTTTGGGACAGACTCCTCCCAGTAGAAAGTACTCTATAAATGATGATTTTGTATATGTTTAGCTTATTACTATCTCTATTAATGCCTTAGGTTTAAATAGATCAGAACAGAATCCTTATAAAGATCTATGGTCTAAATATTTTATTGTTTTTAAATCTTGGGGCTGCAGTTTGAGCTCTGCAGTAGAATGTTCTGTACAGTGTTCTTACAGGCACAGTTGATCAGTGTTCTTGGCTGTGTAAGGTCAGCGCAGCAGAAGCATGCGTGTCTGGGTTTTAGTGAAGCGTTTGTTGCGACAGCTCTGCTCTGCTGTGAGGTCGAGACTTTTCTCATCACACTGTAAATGCTTGCATCACCTGACCTGTCATCAGATGTCACGGTGACATCATCAGCTCTAAAACTGCCCTGACACCTTTTGTGTACTAACAGAAAGACAGACCGTAGCATCTCACTAACAAACTGGTCATGGTTTCTTGAACGTTTGTCAGAAAAATAAATCTTAACCTAAAAGTAGCTGATTAGCCGAGATGTTTCGGTCTGAAGGTAAATGTAATAAAACCCAATAATGTAATAACACACAGAAACATAATCAAATTAGTGAACGGATCACAAGATCACATCAGATCACTTGTAGTAAATAGAGAGTGGCTTTCTTTAATTAGGAGCTGTAGCCGGCTGAAGGAAGCCACTCTCTGTTACTAATGATTTGAGATTGTGTTTAATTGATATTGAGGTTGTGACGCGGTTAATTGGTTTTGAGGTTGTATGTTTAATTAATATTGAGGTTGTGATGTGGTTAATTGGTTTTGAGGTTGTATGTTTAATTGATATTGAGGTTGTGATGCAGTTAATTGGTTTTGAGGTTGTATGTTTAATTGATATAGAGGTTGTGATGCGGTTAATTGGTTTTGAGGTTGTATGTTTAATTGATATAGAGGTTGTGATGCAGTTAATTGGTTTTGAGGTTGTATGTTTAATTGATATTGAGGTTGTGATGCGGTTAATTGGTTTTGAGGTTGTATGTTTAATTGATATAGAGGTTGTGATGCAGTTAATTGGTTTTGAGGTTGTATGTTTAATTGATATTGAGGTTGTGATGTGTTTCATTGGTTTTGAGGTTGTATGTTTAATTGATATTGAGGTTGTGATGTGTTTAGTTGGTTTTGAGGTTGTATGTTTAATTGATGTTGAGGTTGTGATGTTCATTGGTTTTGTGCTTATATGTTTAATTGATATTGAGGTTGTGATGCAGTTAATTGGTTTTGAGGTTGTATGTTTAATTGATATTGAGGTTGTGAAATGTTTAATTGGTTTTGAGGTTGTATGTTTAATTGATATTGAGGTTGTGATGTGGTTAATTGGTTTTGAGGTTGTATGTTTAATTGATATTGAGGTTGTGAAATGTTTAATTGGTTTTGAGGTTGTATGTTTAATTGATATTGAGGTTGTGATGTGGTTAATTGGTTTTGAGGTTGTATGTTTAATTGATATTGAGGTTGTGATGCGGTTAATTGGTTATGAGGTATGTTTAATTGATGTTGAGGTTGTGATGTTCATTGGTTTTGTGCTTATATGTTTAATTGATATTGAGGTTGTGATGCAGTTAATTGGTTTTGAGGTTGTATGTTTAAATGATATTGAGGTTGTGAAATGTTTAATTGGTTTTGAGGTGTATGTTTAATTGATATTGAGGTTGTGATGTGGTTAATTGGTTTTGAGGTTGTATGTTTAATTGATATTGAGGTTGTGAAGTGTTTAATTGGTTTTGCGGTATGTTTAATTGATGTTGAGGTTGTGATGTGTTTAGTTAGTTTTGAGGTTGTATGTTTAATTGATGTTGAGGTTGTGATGTTAATTGGTTTTGAGGTTGTATGTTTAATTGATATTGAGGTTGTGATGTGTTTAGTTGGTTTTGTGCTTATATGTTTAATTGATATTGAGGTTGTGATGTGTTTCGTTGCCTTTGAGGTTGTATGTTTAATTGATATTGAGGTTGTGATGTGTTTCGTTGCCTTTAAGGTTGTGATGTGTTTCGTTGCCTTTGAGGTTGTGATGTGTTTCGTTGCCTTTGAGGTTGTGATGTGTTTCGTTGCCTTTGAGGATGTGATGTGTTTCGTTGCCTTTGAGGATGTGATGTGTTTCGTTGCCTTTGAGGATGTGTTTTGTTTGTCAGACTGTCATTGGTGTCTGTGTTGTTGTTTAGCAGACTGTGTGGTGTTTGTGTTGTGTTTATTTGGGCTGTGTATTGCTGCAGGTTCCCTGTTGCTTTCCTAGTTATTTTGGTGATGTCAGAAATAGCGGATTGCGTCGTGTCTCCTGCTGTGCGTAAAAACAACGTAGCTTTAGTGTCCGATTTTCATAACTCTGTAAATATAACTACTTCCTGTTTTCAGAGGGAGAGAGACAGAGAGATAAGGAGACTGGATCCCTGAGCTGTTTTAAATGTGGAAGATGTTTAGATGTTTAGAGCATAGTCTAATTTAAAAACAGTCTAATTTAAAAACAAACAAACAAGTGACAAAAAGCTCAGTCTGTGTTGCTGTGTTTAACACAGGTTTAGCACAAGTATGTATACCGATTGGTCCAGGGTGACTTCATGTGTAGTGAGTGACCCCGTGATTGGCCAGGTGTGACATCATGGCCTTGCCGAGTTTAGCCCTGAGAGTGTGAGGGGTGAAGTGAATTCTGGGAATGCATGTGAGAGACGTGACCCGAGGAGTCTAGCCACAAGACCGCTGTCTGACCTGCACTCTCAGCTGCACTGACCAAAACAAAAGAGCTGTCAAAGACACGAGTTTGACCTTTCAGTGTTGAATGTGGTCATCTCTTTAATTGTGTATCTTCTTTGTCTCTCCTCTCTTCTCTTTCATCTCTCTTCCTCTGTTTTCTCTTTTCTTCCTACCTTTCATGCTTTCTCTTTTTTCTTTTCCTTTTTCATCCTTTTTCTCTTTTCATTTTTCTTTGTTTCTCTTTCTTTTCATTCTGTCTCTTTCCTTTCCCTTTACCTCTCGTGCTGTCTTTCTTTCTTTTTCTCTCTTTTCTCTTTTCTCCTTCTATTCTCTTTTCTCTTTCCTCTTCTCTGTCTCTCTCTCTCTCTCTCTCTCTCTCTCTATCTATCTCTCAGAGTAAGGAGGGATTGTTCACCCTGTCTGCTATGACCTCTGGCATAAGGAGAAACTGGATCCAGGCCATAATGAAGAGTGTGCGTCCCACCATCACGCCCGACGTCACTCGGTATGTTTCCCATCTCAATCCCTCTCTGCCTCAATCTTTGTACATGGAGCTGAGGAGTGCAGTGGTACATGAAATAGGCAGAGACAGTAAAGTATGGCTGTACAGGACATTTACCTCTTCACTGAGGCGAGTGTGCAAATAAATATAGTGCACATGTATGTATTGTTTCAGAGTGAATAATGGCCCTAATAACACTACATGTAAGTCACAGTCCATAAGGGTTGAGTCAAAGACAAGACTATATCTGGTCAAGTTTGAAACAAGACAGAGCTCAGAAAGAGTTGAATCTGAGGCAAGACCGAGACCAGAAAGAGTCAAATTCAAGACAAGGCCAAAGCCAGAAATGGTCAAGTCCAAGAAAATCCAGAAAGGGTTGGGTCTGAGAAAAGACCAAGACTAGAAAGGGTTGAGACAGAGACCAGAAAGGGTGAAGTTCGGGATGGGTCAAGTGTGAGACAAGTCACAGTCTGGGAATGGTTGAGTCCAAGTGACGTCCAGGTCTTTGAAGGGTTGAGTCTGAGACAAAACAGAGAGCAAAAGCGTGAAGTCCTGGAATGGTTCAAGACTAGATGGAGATCAGAAAGGTCTGGGACAAGACGAAGACAAGACAGAGTCCGGGAAGGGTCTGTCAGAAACAAGGCAGAGTCCAGGAGAGCGAAGTCGAACACAAGACCAAATCTGGGAAAGGCGAGTCTGACACAAAACCAAATCAGATGGAAAACATCTGAAAGAGGAACGAGTTTGAGGCAGGGCTGATTCAAAGAAGGTTTGAGGCTGAGACCAAGAGACAAGACCAAATCTAGGAAGGTTGAGTTTGAGACAAGATCAAATTTGGGAAGAGTTGAGCTTGATACAAGACTGAATCAGGAAAGGATTGAGTTTGAGACAAAACTGAATATGAGAAAGGTTGAGTTTGAGGCTAGACCGAGTCTGGGAAGAGTTGAGTTTGAGACAAGACCAAATCTGAGAAGGTTAGAGTTTGAGACAGGACTAAATCTGGAAAAGGTAGAGTTTGACCAAACTGGGGCTCCCGAGTGGCACAACCATCTAAGCGCTGGCCTTATCATCAGGAGAACGCTAGTTCCGTCCCTGGTGATGCATCCATGGCCAGGAGTCCAAGAGAGCACAATTGGCCTGGCTCTCTGGGTGGGTGGGATGGCTAGTTAGCGCAGACATCTGTTAGCTGACTGTTGGCTCTTTCCTCTGAGTGCGTTCGGCTGTCCAGTGATGTTGCATGAGCCGCAGTTCGAAAAGATGTGGTGGTGCTTTACAGGTCTTGGACGATCCCTGTGCTGTCCTGGAGCTGGTAGTATCGTGTGACTGGGGGCGTCTTAACTAGTGGGAGGGTTGAGTTTGATGAGACAAGATCTGGAAGGATTGAGTTTGAGACAGGACCCGATCTGAGAAGGTTTAAGTTTGAGACAAGGCCAAATCTGAAAAGGGTTGAGTTTGATGAGACAAGATCTGGAGGGTTTCAGTTTGAGACTGGACCAAATCTGGAAAGAACTGACTCTGAGCCAAGACCGAATGTGGAAGGGTCGAGTTTGAGTCAAGACCGAGTACGAGTAAGGGTCTGTTTTGTTCTGCTGCTACGTTATACTGCCTTCTCTGATTCTGCTGCTCTTCCCTTCCATCTTCTCCCACTCCAGGATTTTAACTTTTAATTTCAACACTGAAAATAACTGATGCTAGATAACTCTCTGTGTTGAGTACAGAGTGATGGCTTGCTGCTGTTTTTCTTTTGCTCTTTCCTTCTTCTCTAGCCAAACTCTTTCATCTTTTCTCTTTTCTTCTTTTCCTGCCACAGGAAAAACGTCTCTCTCAAACTCTCTGTTCTCAAACCAAGGTTGGAACCTCTTGCTCACTCTCAGGCCAGTGTGTGTGTTTGTTCTGTGATATGTCATTGTTGAGTGATGTCTTTTTGGGAGTGTTCCTCCTTCGCCGTCTATGATCGGTTAGCTATGCTTGGCAGCTCGCTGTGTGCTCAGTGTGGTGCTCGTTGACTGATGTCTGGCAGTTCGTCTCTGAAGGCTGGTCATTCTCTCATCCATCAGACTGTCAGTCATCTAGTCACCACATATACATGCATAGAAAGACTAACTCAGTCATTGGAACAGGGACTAACTTATGTAGGGCTGGATTATATGGACAAACACCATCAATGAACATTAATAATTATAATAAACAATTGCTAGTGTTCAGTTTTAGGTCTGAATAGCATTTTGAAGATGAAGAAGTATCTGATGTAAGAAAATCAAAACGGTTCCACAGTGCAGAAGGCGTGGCCTTGTTTTGTCTCCCCTTTTTCAAACTCACCCTCAACATCCTCAAGCAGCCTTTTTACTCTCGATACTTTCAACACTACGTGTCATAAAATTTGTGAAGCTTTCAGTTTAAGATGATCTGCTTCAACTGTCAAAAGTGGAGAAAATCCTACAGCAGGGCTGTTTACAGGCTAATAAAGGTGGAAGTTCCCCTCCGTCTCTTCAGGGTCAAACGCTGAGCGAAGCTGCTCGATGTTGTCCAAGCTTTGAGAAACTGTCCTGAGTGAAATGTGCCGATCAAACTAACAGCTCTGAGTTAAAGCTGTCTGGGTTCCTGCTAGAGATGTGGGAGCAGAAGTTCACCAGCTTGTTTTGCAAATTTTCTCTTCCACCTTAAATGGTGCCACAGTTACATTCTGGTGCCTGTACAAGCTGTGGCATTTACGGTGGAACGGAACATTTGATTAGGAAGCTGGCGAATAGGAAACCAGTTTCAGCCTTGGTTAGACATGAACATCAGCCATGTCTGCTGACGGTCCAGTTCCTTGCCAACATCCACTTAACGCTACATTTCTGCACATAGCCTCCATTTTCATTGCTATTGCTCTGTTGATGTTTGTGGGCTGGTGTATGTACATTTTGGGGGTGTAAATATTGATGTTACGTAACAGTTTAGGATTTTGGAATTGGCCTGTTTCACCACCCTCTTTTACAAATGTGGGTTTTGCGTTTGAAGGAGGAGACAAACTGTTTAAAGTTCACGTTGTGTCAGTTCCATGTACCGAACTGTCCTTATTCAGCTACGCCAAATCTGAGAATGTTTGGATTTCCATTCTATGGCACCTTAACATAGTTAACATTAGCAAACTCTGCTAACTTTCCAACAGCTGGACTTCTTCTCACTCCTCATCTACAGGGTAAAAGGCTCCCCCTGCTACCCAGCGGCATAACTAGGATCTTGTGGGCCCCAGTGGGGAAAACCCTCCCATATAAAAATTACCTTTAGTGAATTAAACAAAACAGTATAATTTCAGTAAAGACTTCAGGGGTCCATTTCTGAAGGGCTACATCATTTGCGATTACCCTTTTTGCACCTCTGTACACCACTATCACCACCTAGTGTACAGTAGTAGCAACTGTTCAAATATCAAGCCTTCACTGCTGATGCCAGACTGAAGAACAAAACTTGTAATCATTGTATTGAAAGTCCCTCAAAATCCCCTTAAAAGAATGTTTCAATAATTAGGGTTACTATATTGCTTAAGCCTGGACTGAAATCGGAATCTGTACAGAGACATTAGAACGTAGCTTTAGAACCAAACTTAGAGAAGTTCTGCATCATTCAGGAGAAGTGCTCATGAGGATTTAGGACACTCTTGGAGAGGAAAGTGAGGAGTGACCACCAGAAGAATAGTGGGGCTTACTACTGCAGCTAGAGCACAAAGCTTTCAGGCACTTGTAGGAACAGGTGGGCCACCATGTTTACAGTAGATAAAGTAAAATCAGATCTTATCTAGTTACACTCGTGACGCATTTTCCTGAAAAGTCTAAAAGACATCCACCCAAAGTACGTCCAGATATGATCCATGCCTGAAACACATGTTAACGCAAGGTTCCTACAACTGTTTATAGCTGTGATCTTTGGTTTTGTCCATTTTTATCCAATTTTCATCAACTGAAAACCAAAAAAAGCCGACAACAAATGAGTGAAGCTAAAATAAACTCGCTAAAGTTATTACAGTATGTGGGCTAAAATATGTGCCTCAAAACCTATCATGCATGTGTTGTTTTATCTCTTAGGCCTTGACTGAATCTGAGGGCAGGAACATTACACTCTTAAAAAAGATGCTCTTCAAGGGTTCTTTATTAAAGGAAATGGTTCTATATAGAAGCATCAACACTCAAAGAACCCTTTGCATGATTAAAAGTTTCTTTGCATCGTAAAAGGGTTCTTCTGTTACAATGTCAAGCCTGTAACAATAGAAAGAAGAACCCTTTTTGGTGCTATACAGAACCCTTTTCAAAAATATATAACACAAAAAGATAAAACACATTCATCAATCTGAAGAACCCTTTTAACAGTGCAAAGAGTCCTTGAAGAACCATCTTCTTTTAAGTGTGCAGAACAGAGCTCTAGAACCAAAGGGCCATGAAGATGAGGAGAAGTGCTAACGAGGGCAGTGACCCTCAGAAGAACAGCAGATATGATGAGTTTACTGAAGTAGAGACGGTGGGATAGAGATGTTTGGATGTTTTGACAGATGGGGGTCCGTTTCCAGATTGGGTTCAGTTACTATGGGGTGATGGTGGTGGTGGTGGGGTGGGGATATACTGAACCCCTGTTTGTTCCATCTCTGTGGCTTTCTCCACTCTGAAGGAATGCTGGATATTTTTGGGATGTAGACACCTTGCCGTCTCTCTCTCTGTCTCTCTCTCATGTCTCCTCCTCTTAAGGCTAAGAATGTAGCATTGCGTAAGCCCCCACTTTAGGACCTGACAGGCACACACGGTCTTACAGAGACAACATGCCTTGCGGTGTGCAAATAGCTTTAACACATTCCTCTCCCTCACTCACGCGGCTTGCATAATACCCTCCCTGCTGCTGGACTAGCGTACGCTCGTGAGTGTGTGCCTGCGCGTGTGGACGTGTCCGCGTTGTTATGGACATCCGTCACTCGTACCATTTCTTGTTTTTAAAGGCAGCAAAAAGCAAATGTACTCAGTTCTTTTAGCCCTTAACCCCAAATGTAAACGATCAGACAAGTCATGTTTGGTGTCTGAAGTTTCCAGCTAATGTAATCTTACACCCCACCAATTAGCGTGGTGCTAACTGCATGGCTAACCATCACACCACAGAGCGTGTGGAGCTGTTAAGCAATCGCTAACAGACCTGATTATGTGGACTGTAGTAGCCTGAAGGCAGCGGCACACCGGACGCATCACGCAGCATCACGTAGCAGATACAGTACAAAGTGCAGCTACACTCCTAAAAAGATGGTTCTTCAAAGGTTCTTTAGTAAAGACAATAGTTCTGTATAGAACCATGAACGTGCTTAAATAGTTCTCTGCATGGTGAAATGGTTTTTCACATTGATGGAGAATGTGTTGTCTATGGTTCTATGTAGCAACAAAAAGGGTTCTTTTATTGTTACAAGCTTGACATTGTCGCAATAGCAGAACCTTTTTGGGGCTGTATAGAACCATTTACAACACATTAATCCGATCCATCACTCCGAAAAAACATTTCACCATGCAGAGAACCATTTAAGCACGCAAATGGTTCTTTCACTGTTCATGGTTCTATGTAGAACCATTGTATTCACTAAAGAACTCTTGCAGATGTTTTTAGGAGTGTATACCACAGAGAGTGCATCTCAGTGAGAGTGCGGATAAATGTTTATTTTACACTCATATAGAATTCATGAAATAAAACTTTCAGTATATCCTGAGTTTCACGTTGGGTGTCGGCTCACTGCCTCGTCACAGACTCTGTGATTTTAAGCCGGAAGACTAAAAGACCAGGCTTGTGCTGTTCTCTGGGGTAACAGACCATTAGCATTTGTCTGTTAATCTAAAAGACTGGCTGTCTCAAACGCACCTCTAGTTCGGCCTACAGCCCATTCGGCCAATGGAAAGTCAGTGCACCAGACTCCTCCCACGCAGTCTCCATGGTAACAGCTGTTGGTACACCATGTGTTTTGACCATGAAAGCAGCCTAGAAACTCTCTAGGCTGCAGGCTGAACCAGAAGTGCGTTCAACAGACACTTAGTTAAAAAGTTAACTAGATTTTGTAAACAGAGTTCCGGTGTGTAAATAAAGCAGAAACAACACTTGTGTTGATGTGCTTGATATGTGGGGAAAACATGATTTCATCTAGTAACACTAGTTGGTGCGTTTTAGTAAAAAGTGTAAATGGATTCGAACCAATGTATATCCAGATACGCTCCGTGTATGAAACAACACATGCTAGTGCAAGAGGCAAACAAAGCATACTGGACGAAACTGTGCTTTTGTCCTTTTATATTAGTGATTCACCAAAATAACTAAACTAAACCGAAATTTAGGACACACTGAACCAAAAATGGAAAAATCTGACAATACATTAAAAAGTTTATATACAATAATCTTACTAACATTGCTACAGTATGTAGGCTAATGTCATGAAATCCAACATCCTCAATGGTTGGTCATCCAAGACACTTAATTTCTTCAGTATTTCTTTATCAGCAATTTTGTCGTTTGTAAATTTGCACCAAAATAACTAAACTAAACCGAAATTTAGGACACACTGAACCAAAAATGGAAAAACTGACTAGTTGTGGCTCCCAAGCTGGTTTGATTTTTGTTGAAAGGACAAAATGGCTCTTCTTATCATTTGTGTTGTGACTCCTGATCTAACCTGGCTTTAATGCAGAGGGAGCCGGTCGGATTTCTCGCTCCTCCAGTAGTGTTTTTGTTATGTGCCCCACAAACTGTCCGGGCGCTGCACTTACCCACTTCCAGTTCCACCTTTTGCGTTCCGTCAACATTACGTTATAAATTAAATATTTAGAAAATCGTTTTTTAACATTTGTGAATCGATTCAGAATCGTTCACATCCTCATCACGATGCATCTAAGAATCGAGTTTTTCCCGCACCCCTACTGTTAACTATAAACATGCACTGGAATAAGGACAAAATTCAGGCGTCAAGACGGCTTCTACTATTTTTCATAACATAACAGTAGTAGCTGTAGCTGCTAACAGTAGCAGATGACATCTTGAAACTGTGCTTTTGTCCATTTTTATTAGTGATTCACCAAAATAACTAAACTAGCGTGCTGGCAGGGTCTTTCTGCTTCTGTTTGTTTGCTGTGTTGTACGTAATTTTGTGTTTTCAGTTGCTATCAAACCTGTAGTGGAGACGTTCTCGGCTGTTGTATCTTCTCTGCGTGAACAGAGATGATAAATCTTGTTTAATGCTCCTCATAGAAACTGAAGTAGTTTCAGGTGGCTGATATTTTCACTGTTGATCTGCTGCTGCTCAAACTGTTTGAACGTGTCCTCATCCGGCACAGAAGAGTGAAATAAAACAGTGTTTTTAATCACTGTCATCTTCACTACCGTTAAAACTGACTGTAGCTCAGATTTTGACATTTGGTTGCCTATTTAGTCCTTTTTTTTGTGGTAACAATTTTTGGCATTAAATGCTGAGAGAGGCATATTTGACCATGTTCTGACTAAAAAAATTTCAGTTGTTGAAATTTCTGTGCATCATTAATTTTTATGCATGCAAGTAATGATTGTCATACATTTAGCACAGTAATCATTGGTGGGGTATACAGACATAGGCAAAAGTTTCAGCGCCCCGGTCAAATTATGTTTTGTTGATTTTCTTAGTGTAAACAAGTGAACACGTCCTCTACAGAGACACACTTCTTCACATTTTAATGCACACTTACTGTTTATTTACTGAAGTTAACACATTCGAACTGTGCAAAATGTAGGGCACATTTAATGTGTCATGATTTTGTTTTTTCAAATATGTTAAAATAGAAACTGCACTAAAATTAGCAGAAAATGCCATATTTACAGTGTTCTCTGTAGAGGATGAGTTATTTACTTAGGTTCAGCTAGAAAACCAGTAAAATTTGTAATCTGACCAAATTTGCGTTTGACTGTCAGCCTTCATTACTTGTTATCTACATTAGGTTCTTAGATCAAAGCTTCAGACGCCAAACCTGCCTTAGCTGACTCTGTTTGGAGTAAGTGAGGCAGAGGACTGTGTACGTTTGATTTTTCTCTGTAAATCTGTGAATTAATGTTTTTTTTTAATATGATGATGTGACCCCCCCCCCATCACCCTCCCCCCCCCCCCCTTCCCCTTCACCCCCCCTCCGTTTCCCTTCACTGCCCCCTTCCATTCTCAGTTCTCTTCCAGAAGAACAGGCCAAAGCGAGAGCGACCCTGGACTTGACCCAGCCGACCCCTGACGTCTCCCACACTACACACACCCCTAAAGTTGAAGTTCAAAGGTCTTGTGAGGTCATAAGTGACTCTGCTCCGCCCCCAGAGCCCCGCAAGAACCGAGCCCGTGACCGCAGGCGCGAGGGGCGGTCCAAAACCTTTGACTGGGCAGAGTTTCACCCAGGACAGGAAAAAGGGGGGCCACCGAGGGAGAGGGCGGAGACGTTAGATGTAAGCTCCGCCTCCTCTCCTTCTTCCATCTCGTCGTCCGCTTCCTCTCCAGTCTCCAGCACTTCCTCTCCGCAGACGTCCTCTTCTCTCTCCGCCCCCATCCCTGGCCCCGCCTCCATCCCTGGCCCCACCCCCTCGGACAGGAAGTTGACTCGGCAGGAAGAGGAGGTGGAAGAGGAGCGCACAAAACGTGGACAGGATCGTCGTCGCCGCTTTCATCCTTCGTCTTCCCTGCCTCCCTCGACAGCCGTTGCGGGGGCTACAGTAACTGATGGCCAGTGTAAGCCCCCTGTGGAGGTACCGCAGGATCACGGAAGGATGGAGGTAGACAGCTCAGCCTGTGTGGGCGTGGCCACCGGAGCTCAAGCTGCCAGTCAGAACCCTGATGTGCAGGTGGAAATTGAACAAAGGTGGCATCAAGTGGAGACCACGCCCCTCAGAGAAGAAAAGCAAGTGCCAATCACCGGCAGCTCCGCCCACCTCTCCACTGGAGACAGGATACCCCCACAAGAACTCGCCGCAATGTTGGACAAAGAGGTTTGTACAACAAAGGGGCAAAAGATGAAAGATATGTGTTCAGTTCTTTATGTACACTATATGTCCAGAAGTATCCAGACACCTCTTTTAATTAGTGAATTTAATTACTTCAGGTGCACATATTACTGACACAGGTGTTCAGTTGCATCCGCACAGTTTCCATAGAACAGCACTGACCAATAGAATGAAGCTCTGGAGCAGCCGCACATGAGCCTAAGGTCACTATGCCTAATGGCAAGTGTGGGCTAGAGGGGTGTAAAGCTCCACAGCCCAATGCTGTGTGGAACTGAGTTCTCTGGAGTGAAGGAGCTCCATCCAGTACCTTTGGGAAGAGTTGGAGTGACCCAGAACTGACCACCCAACATCAGTACCTGACCTCACTAATGCTCCTAATCACTCTCTTTGTTTTTTCTGTTCCATACTTCTGAAGCATTTAAATATCTTATATATCTGGAAATAATGAAAATAATAGTGATAAATATGGTTTTCATGTATATCATGCATGTCTATTTATCATGTATGTAAAGAAGACTGACGAAATGCATGTCTTGTTAAAAAAATGCATAATTAGTCTTATTAATTAGATTGAATGCAGTGCAGAAGATGTTCATTAATAGCATGCTATTATATTTTTGACATATCAATATCTGTGATAGAAATAGAAGAAGCGTTATTTGCGACTAGAACTGGCCAATCATTGAGGTGGACCTTGTGTTCATTTGGTTATGTTGGCTTGTGAGTTCAGAGTAGTTGTGAGTTCAGAATATGAGGCTGTGGTGTGTTTGTTTTGCAGTTGGGACAGACGCAGAGGGAGTTGGTGAGGCTGCAGGAACAGAACAGCCTCCTGCAGGAGCAGCTACAGGACGCCCGCGGACGAGAACAGAGCGCGCGGGAGGGATACGTGTTACAGGTAACACAGCACACGGGCTGTGGATTACAGGCGGTATATGTACACACTCTGATGTATACGCAACACACGTGCTATAGTAGATGCTCTCATAGCATACGCCAGGGGTCGGCAAGCCACATGCGGCTCTTTTACTGCCCTGTTGCGGCTCCACAGCAGAATTAGCTTTTTAGGTAAAACTGAAATAGAACTTTTTTGCAGTAAAATAAAGCTCTGCTGATCGTTGCAACAGTTTTCGCCAAACGTCAATAACTTGGAGGCGAATGGACTTATTTGCGTTTATAATCACTCCAGCTGGTTTCCTGATACGTTTAATCTGCAGTGAGAAACTGACTAAAAAGTTGCGAAGCTGAAGTCAGATTCTCATTCGCCAGACTCTTGTTCAAATTCTCCTGTTCCACCTTAAATGGTGCAGCAGTTGCATTCTGGCGCCTCAGGCACCAATTAAGGTGGAATGGAAAAATTCGACCAAGAAGCATGAAGTCCGCGTTTTCGCTTATATTTTTTGCCTATACGAGCACATTAGCACATACTGAGACATATTTACAGCCATGATGGTAAAACATTACTCCAATAAAATGGACATTAAATGCTGTGGCTCCCAAGGTGGATAGATTTTTGTTGAAATGGGACAAAATGGCTCTTCTTAAGATTTGGGTTGCAACCCCTGGCATAGGCACAGCAGCACCAATAAAGATGAACATAAATGCATCATCAAATGTACATTCATTGAGTATTTATTATGTTTACACAATTTGAAAAAAATGAAAAATTAGATTTATAGGAAAATCATATTTACACAATTTTCCACTTATCCCAGATGTAGTTGATCAGCCAAGACATGTATGGAGTCCACATTTAGCTTCTTTAGTTTAGCGCTGAAGATACAAGGCAAATGTGGCTAACAAACACTAGAGGTCAGTAGTCAACTAAGCATTTTTTTGTAAATACATCCTCAAAACATCTCTGAACCTGTTGAAACGGTCTTTATTAAGGTTGTGCAGACTTGTCAGTGGTTTAGGACACAGAATAATTTCATGTAAATTGTAAAACGCAAACACTTGAGACAACAGATACTGTGCCAACTCCCCCTCATGTGCACAGAGGCAATTTCTGTTACTTCTTTATGTAAATGACAGTTAATCTTGAAGATATATGTTAAATACATAAAAGTAACAGAAATTGCCAATGATATCTAGCGTCCATATTCTTTTTTATTCACAATAAGTTATATTGTGTCCTAAACCACGTTGACAAGTCCTCAACTGTTTAGACATCATTTACAGTAAGATTTTGCCAGTTCTGCCTTATTGTTATGTGGTATATAATATGCAAGATTTGTGGTTGTTGTGACTCTGTGTGAGGGACTAAACTGACTGATGTTTTGTGCATGAAAGTGTTGCTTTTAGCATGTGTGTTTACTAATCCCTCTGTGGAGTCAGTCTCTCTCTCTCTGGGCTCTGACTGGGGTTGGGGTGAAATACTAGTTTCACAAAGGTTGATAAATATTGCAAATTTTCAGACAAGCTTCCAGCTGTGCTTTTTCGTTTTTGTCTGTTTTTTTCTTGCATCTTCTCACTAATCTCATTTGTGTTTTTTTGTTTGTTTGCATGGCTTCTGATTGTCTGGGCTATGCTTTGCGTTTTTCAACCCATTGTTTTTATTCTCAATTATCTTTGTATTCTGTCTTTTATCTGTTTTTCCATCGATTCTCGACCCCATCATTGACACACGGGAGATTGTTTCTTTTTTTCATGCACCATTTAAGTAGCTCTCATGCTGTGAGCTATCCACACTATTTAGCATCACTGCATCTTTAGGTTTAGTTGTTTGACACGCATCACAATTTTTTGTTTTCCTTCACATTATTCACCTTTTTGTGTCAATGTCCTGAACACTTGATTCGAGTTTCCATCTTGTAATGTGGAAAAAGCACAGTAGAAAGCTTGAGTTGTTGAGATATGCACCAAATCCTGGGCGTCCTAGCAGCAGCCCCAGAGACAGAGGCCTCCATGTCTTTTGGGGTTAAAGCAAAATAAAAGCAGTACCACTAATCAGACTCTCCTCTTGATCTTTTAAAGAGTGCCACAGGACAGCCTTCATCTGACTCATCTTCTTCTTCCTCACCTCACCAAGTGCCATGGCAACATCTCACCAAGCTAAACCAGGATCTGAAGACAGAGCTGGAAGCTCAGCGACGGAAGCACGATCTGGCTAATCAACAAGTCACCAGCCTGAGGAGGAGCTACAGTGAGGCTCAGGACGTGATCGGCCATCATGAGGCTGAAATAGAGGCCCTGCAGGCAAAGCTAGCATCTGCCATGGCAGAGATTGTAGCGAGTGAGCAGGCTGTGGCTCGTATGCGCAGTGAACTGAAGTTGGAGCAGGAACGTTGCCGTGAGCGTGAGGACGAATGGGCTACCAACGAAGCGACTTTACGGGCGCAGCTTCGTGATAGTGAGGAACGGCTCCGGGACGTAGAAGCTAGTCTTCTGGAAAAGAGCCAGGCACTGAGGCTGTTGGAACGCCAGCAGGCCCTGCAAAGGGACCAGCGCAAAGAAGTGCAGAGGCTGCAGGAGAAACTCACTGAGGTCACTGGCCGCCTCATTGCTACAGAGGAAGCACAGTCTCTAAGGGAAGAACGGGAGAGAAAGGAGCAACGCTGCCTGGAAGAAAAACATGAACGGGAACGTCAAGGACTGACCCGCAGGCTTGCAGAGTCAGAGGAGAAGAAGCGTGAGGTTGAGGAACAGTTGCAGGAGGCACAAGAACAAGTGGAGATGCTGCTACGAGGAAGTGGGGAGCGGGTGGTGGGGTCAGAAGTCAAGGAGGAAGTGCTGCGTCTGCAACAACAGCTGAATGAGCAGACGGACATGGTGGAGACCCTGCGGGAGAGTGTCCGAAGGCTAGAAGAAGAACGGGATTGTCTAATGTGCCGTTGCCAGGAACTGGTTAATCAAATTGCTGAGGCAGACAGGGAGGTAGGAAAATTGCAGGAGCGTCTGAAGACGGAAGAGACAGACTACTACTCCTTGGAGAGCTCGTATGAGCGCGTCTCAGAGGAGTTTGCAAAGATCAGCCGTGTTTTGAGGGAAAAGGAGGAAGAGGTGCGGCAGACAAAGGAGACGTATGAGCAGCTGGTGCGACAGAAAGAGCAGGACCTCAATGAAGCCTTTGTCAAGATGGCTGCTCTGGGGAGCAGCCTTGAAGAGACCGAACTCCGTCTGCAGGCAAGGGAGGAGCTTCTCAGTCAGGTGCAGCATACGGAGGTAGAGCCCTGTGAAGCAGAACAAGAGCTGAAGGCGAAGTTGGCAGTGGCTGAGGATCGGATTGCTGAACTTGAACAGCACCTTGATGCTCTTCGGTTGGGATATGCAGACCTCAGGATGGAACGCTGCAGCTCTCAGGACAATGTGCTTGACACACTGGAAAAGGAAACAGAACGTGATGTCTCCTTGTCTACCACCTCCTCCTCACTAACTCTTGCAAGAAGCAGCTCAGAGACAGAAGTGTCCCTTGCCAAGCGGCAGAGGATCCGTTTCTCCAACATTCAGTGCCAAAAATACCACCAATCCCAAGGAATAGAGAGGTTTCAGATAGATGACACTTCTCTGGATCTCACTCAAGAGATGAGTCAGGACCTCATGCCAGAGACAAGCTCAAATCTCACAGGGGACGGGGACATCACCCAAGATTTGACCCAGGATATCAGCATTGTGAGTGACAGTTCATTTCAGTATTGCAGCGACACAGAGAAATTCATGTCCATCATCCATGCACTGGAGTCCAAACTCCAGGACACAGAGGAGAAGCTGAGAGACATCACTGCAAAGATGCAAAATGAACAAGGACAGCCTGGCAACAGGGCGTCTGTGGAGGGACGCATTGCTGATTCCTGTGCTGAACCAGATCAAGATGTTCCTGATGGGAAGTCCCACTCCTGCTTGGACGAAGATTCACAGGGTAGTCTTGCCAATATAGATTATAAGAAGGCTCTGGCTTTTGTAGAGTCCTGCAGAGTGAGGGTTGCAGAGATTCTCAGCAGTCAGGGTGAAGAAAGTAGTGCAGAAGCACAGGTCCATGCGCTAGTAGAAATAGAGAAAGACTTAGTTAATGCTACCTTGCACATGAGGCAGGTTGGTGCCTCAAGTGAAGTCCGTCTTGCTTCCAGGACCATAGAGTCACAATCACAAATAGATGAATCTACAATAAAACTGTTTGCCAGAATGTTAACCTTCGAAGGAATTGTTTTGGAGAAGATGGCATTCTCTCTTGAGGATCCAAAATCAGATCTAATGCAGAGTCTTGGAGAGATAAACAGAGATGCAGAAAACATAAAGAAGAGCCACCAAGGCTGTGTTTCAATAGTTTACACTGACATTCTTGCAAGGAAACTAATGCTGGAGAGTATGCTGGTGGACGAGCTTCAGGAACACCTGTCCCAACAAGCATGTACCCTCAGTGACGGGTCAGACACTGTACAGTCAGTAGGGGACAGTGTTATAGCTCAGAGTATCATACACAATGTCTGTATTAATGCTGAACTTGCATACTCCCTTCAAAGCCTAAAGCACACTTACCAAGGCAAGTTTGAGGAGCTTCAAAGGGACTTGTTCAAGGTAAATGAGACCTTGCAGCAAAGGGATACAGTGTTAAGGGAGGCAGTTGGTGCTTTAAACACTGAAAAAGTCACCCAAGATATTAGCAATAAGCTTAGTGTTGATCCTGAAGCCTCCCTTGCTGACACTGCACCTCCTGAACTTGCCCCTTACGAAGAGTTTATTGAGAGGGAAGAAGCTCATGTTCTCGCTGAAGAAATTGTAGAAAGACACTTAGCAGAGGCCATGCAGTCCAGTAATACTGAATCAACAACATCACTCCAGACTGGGCGAAATAGTCTTATTGCAGAGCTAAAGAGACAAGCAAAAGTTCTCCACCATTTGTCCCAGCAGGTTGAGAGGACCTGTGAAGAAGGTAGCAGCACAGTCCACTCTGCACTTGCAGGGGGAATCCAGGCACTTTTAGGGTACAGAGATATTGGAATTCTAACATGCAGCTCTCTCTGCATGCATGAGGCTCTGATACAGGTACAGGTAGCATATGTCGCCTGTAGGCTGCGAGCTGACCACCAGAGGGAACTCTTGTTTTGCCAAGAGACTGGCCGCAGTATGGCCACCTTGGTGCAGGAACATGCCCAGAACGTTGCAGCCATCCACCAGCGCTACCAAAGTAGCCTGGAAGAAGAGCAGCTCAGCTTCTCAAACACTATGACCTCCCTACAAGAGGAAAACGGAATGCTCCGAGAGGAAGCAGCACTGCGGCTACAGGAGTTGCAGGACCAGCGGGAGCAGCTAGCTCAACTTGAAGAGGCATTCCGCAAAGAGACAGAGGAGCTCAAGAGGAGGCATGCAGAGGAACTGGGTCAAGTAGAGCAGGAAAGAGCTGCCAGCGAGCTGACCCTGCTGGAACGTGCCACGGATACCCAACGCAAGTTCGAAACCCTGCTGCAAGAGGTAGAGGGAGCAGAACTGAGGCATGAGGAGCATATCTGCAAACTGGAACAGGAGTTCCGAGGAAGAATACAGGAGCTTGAAAACGTACACCAGGAAGAGATCCAGAAGCTTCATGACCGTTATAGCCAGACCATCCGCACTCTAGGGGAGAGATTTGAGACAATAGAGGAGGATGTACACCGACCTTGCACAGAAGAGGCTCAAGAGGCATGCCCTATGGAAGAAGGGGAGGGGGCTGAACAAGAGGTGAGCAGGGATTCAATGTCGTTGCTGAGAGACCGGGTGCAAGAGCTGGAGCTGCAGATGAGTACCATGCGTGATGAACTGGAAAACAAACCACCAGATGGAGATGTGGTCAGCCTGAGAGAAAAATACCAGAGAGACTTCGACAGCCTCAAGGTTCACCTTTACACTTTCTCCTACATGTAGATGTTTCATGTGGCATCATCACCTGTAGAATTATCCTGATCAATCGTGTTGCAGCTGTCAGAAGTATATTGAGCTACACTTTTTGTGGTACATACTGCACAAATCATCATTTTGATGGAAAAAACACAAGTTTATTAGTTTATTACCTCAAGTTTGTTTATTGTATTTAAAATTTTGTCAAAGTCACCAATTAATTGGTGCAAATTTTTGAAATCAGCAAGTAATCATTACACAAGCTCACTAGAATGTCCTCTACAAGAGATAACTATTGCACCTCTGTTAATTCCAGTAGAGCTTACAACTACTGTACAGTGGTAACATTAGCCATGTTCCCAATCACGTTAATAAATGTCTTTTTTTAAATATCACAAAAAAACAGATTTTTTGGATTGCAGTCCACTATCCCCAATGTTTTGAGTCATAGTTTGAGGATAAATGCTATCTTTGTGTTTAATGATCAAAATCTGATTAATGATTCTAAACCTACTTGCTCTGTAATTATTTCATTATTATTGATAATTGTTTTATATTAATTCATAATGTGTGTACCCACCAAATTTCACCAAACTTTCTACTGTATATTTTAATTTGTTTTTCTACAAATAGTTGGATGTAAACGTGGCTAGCGTGGTTCATGCTCCTCTGCTATTCACGTTGCTTGCCATAGCTCTCTTGTCTTCTATTACTCTGAACATTACAGTCTTAGAGTCTTCTACTACTCTGCGATTTTACTGTTGACCTCATGTGTAATGTGTCTCATAGTAAAGCTATGTTTATGCGTGCAGTGTTCCGCTGCACAAAGTGCAAAAGTCTTAGACATCTGGCAAAATATGGGAAACCACTCAGTCTAAGTGTTGCCTAAGACTGCTGATCTAAGATCAGAGGCCGTATTACAGAAACACCTTAACTCTGACATCTGATCTGTTTAGTCTCCATTACGACTTCAGTCTGGACTGAATTGAGGACAGCAGCTGTTACAGAATAACAGTTCCTAACATCATAATCTCATCATTAACTCCAGATAAGAAAACAGCATCACACAAACATCCTAACTAGACTGAACCTCCTAAATCCTGTCCTAACTTTAGGATGAACCCCAACAGGGTCCTCACTTCTGTTTAAGGTCCGTTTCTATGGTTTTTAGGCAGCTGTGTCAGCAGCATAGTTCACTACCAGCATAATGAGCTCCATTTATCTCTACTGTAAAACGCTGCTTTCACTGTGAGATGATTTTCTTTTCTAACTCTGCGTTTTAAAGATCTCAGACGCTGCAGACTCGATCTCCACCGCCCCTCTGATCACCTTCGTGTGTTAATGTTGATGATGAAATATTACAGTGATGGTGGTGAATAATGAGGAGACGGAGCTGAACGTGTGTCTGTTTATTAGGAGGAGTAATGTTAGCGCGCTCGGCTAAAGCGTTTGGGAAATGGAGACTGAAACTGGGGAGCGGCGATGCTCTGATAAACAGCAGGGGGCGCTCTCACAGTATTCACAACTTACAGTTTATCACACTTTGTTTAAATTTTTTCACATTAATAACTCTCTAGCTAACTAACATTTTTAACGTTATTTTGATTACGTGTTTATGTTTCAACTGTGCACAGATCATCGGTTGCTAGGAAACAGACATAACAATTGGTTGTCAACCTCAGTCGATTAGGCTAAGATTTCCTAACTGGTGATAAGAGGCTGTAAGATAAAATAGGAATCCTAAATTAAGATCAGATTTGCTTCTGTAATACAAACTCTTATCTTGACCTATCAGATCTTTACTCAGGACTAAAGGTGGGAAGTTTCTGCCCCAGGTCCCTGTTATCTTAAGCTGGGATACTATGATGCTGTCATAATATCTCAGCCTGATCTCAGCAATGATTACAGTTATTAATGATTTGTAACATGCTAAGTGTTGCAGTACGACACTGTGATTATATTGGAATTTCTGGTTACAAATTATTCCTCCAAACAAAGTTCACACTTTAGTGATCTCACTTCAGTTTCAAAGGCAAAACAGAACAGTTTTTTTCTTGTGAATGTGTCCTGTATACACTATATAGCCAAAAGTATGTGGACATCTGACCATCACACCCATATGAGCTTGTTGGATGTCCCATTCCAAAATCATGGGTATTAATATGGAGTTGACCGCCTTTATGGCTGTAACAGCCTCCACTCCTCTGGGAAGCTTTCCACAAGATTTTGGAGAGTGTCTGGAAATTTGTGCAAGTTCATCCAGAAGAGCATTTGTGAGGTCAGACACTGATGCTGGACGAGAGGGTCTGGCTCACAATCTCCATTGTAGTTCATCCCAAAGGTGTTCAGTGGGGTTGAGGTCAGGGCTCTGTGAGGGCCACTGGAGTTCCTCCACACCAAACTGGTCACTCCATGTCTTTATGGAGCTGCTTTGTGCACAGGGGCTCAGTCATGCTGGAACAGGAAAGGCTCTTCCCCAAACTGCTGACACAAAGCTGGAAGCAGATCACTGTGTAAAATGTCTTTGTAGCATCAACATCACCCTTCACTGGAACTGAGAGCCCAAACCCTGAGAAACAGCTGATTCATCACTCCAGAGAACACGGTTCCACTGCTCCTGAGTCCAGTGGTGGCGCTTTACACCCCTCCAGCCGACGCTTGGCATTGAGCATAGTGATCTTAGGCTTGTGTGCAGCTGCTCGGCTAAACTGACTTGACAAACATAGCATCCTATGACAGTGCCAGTTTAAAGTAAAGACTAGAAGGGTTGTCCACATACTTTTGGCAATATAGTATAAAATATGATCAGCACTTTTACTCTGATTAGTCTAATTTTATCCTCCCTCAGGTCAAATCGGACTGTGTACATAAATATTTTTCAACAAGTATCTGATCGTTTCCTGAGTATAAAACAGTGACCTCATGTAATCAGATGGTGTAGTTCTGATTTGGACCATGTCCACAGACGGACACAGATATTCCAAACTTTGATCATAAGATCTTACATTAACAGGATATTCTAACTGTAAACAAAGCCTTGCAGTGTGAGATTCATTGCCTTCCTCTTTCCCCTCTCCCTCACCTGTATACCCCCCCCCTCACCTGGGCATTTCTCTCCTGCTTGCTGTGTTTCACTCCTGCATGGCATTTACCTGAGATGCTCACCATCGTCCACAGCCAGTCACGGTTATTCCATGTGGATCACTGTAATAAAATGTGCTGATTGTGCACGTGTGCGTCCCTCTGCGTGTGTGTATGTGTCTGTAGGAGACGTGTGAGAGGGGTTTCGCGGCGATGGAGGAGACGCATCAGAAGGTCATCGAGGACCTTCAGCGTCAGCATCAGCGAGAGATCAACAAGCTGCTGGAGGAGAGAGAGAGACTGCTGGAGGAGGAGACTAATGCCACTATCGCTGGTAATAAACATGTTATAGCAGTTTATAATAGCAGCTTTATAAAACACACTTCACTTCCTCACTTTCAGAATACTACATTATAGTGGAGGTCAATCAGAGGGCAATCAAACTGCATCGATTTTGGAATGGTGAAATTGATCATTTATTAATATAAGGATATACATTTTTTTAACATTTATTTTTGGCCAGAATAAAAATCTTAAAATCCAAAATTGTGTTTTGTTTTCATTGCATATAATCCATTTCTGTGTAAATACTCTCTCCAGTTATATTTGTATATTCAAATAAGTCTCAATTTTACCAAAAGAATTGAATTTTGACTTGAATTTTAATTGCAATAAATTAAACTAAATTGACAAAGTTTAGTTCAAATGTGGAAAAATTGGATATTATATGGGTCACTGATGTGATCAGGGATGTTTTGAGTTGGGGTTCTGAAATTTTAAGCAGCATACGTGATTTACGCTGTGACATCATACAAAAATTATATGCCCAAATTTTTTCTTTGCTTAATTTTTTTTGGATGATTCACAGCGAATAGAACGTGACCTGCTGAGACACACATGCTGAACACGCACCGACTGAGAGACGTAATGGTTAACAAAAGACCTGTGTGTTCAAAGCATGGGACATTAAAACTCTATGAGGTTTTTAAATTATGAAAAAATATATATAATAATGAATAAATAAGGGTATCGCTCATGTTTTAGCACCACGCTGCCAATGAGGGCCAGCAGCTGTAATGAAAATACTTAAAAATATATACATGATAAATCATAAAAAAATTGTAAAAGTTATTTTTGAAAGAAACACACCTCGTCTTTTATTTTAAAATTGTTTTTTATTAATTATGACTTTTAGCAGTATGCAGTTAAACAATCCTGAAATTTCTCAGCACCTGCACATCCCAAATTAAATCATTTCCTTAACCGTTGTGTGGTGTTGGGCTGAACCCACGGGGAAGTAAAAGTGTGGAGGTGCTGTGTCCTTCACTCTGTTCTCCTCCTACATGGCCTGCTGTTAGTGTGTGTGTGTCTGTGTGTGTGTCTGTGTGTGTATGTGCGTGTGTTTGTGTGTTTGTGTGTGTGTGTGTGTGTGAGGGTAGACAACATGGACAGGCTGCTGACTGGACACAGCTGCTAAAGGAGAACCCTACGCTGGACACTTGTGATATTTTAAACATCTGGCATTTTTACATAAATTGTTATGACTGTATTGATTTAATAAAACAATAATGTGGAGGGTCCAGCAGACCACTGAGTAACACACACATCAACACCACACAAGGGTTAAGAATCATAATTGAATCATAGATTCACAGCAGTTACTGAATAAGAAGCTTTATGAGGAGATGATTGACAGTAAGCCTGGAGTTCAGAGGACTCGAGTCACACTGACAGCACTGAAGGCTGATTACTCTGTTTGTAGATCTGTTTTTTTAATAAATTTATTTTTGTTGTTGATTGTGTGTGTGTGTGTGTGTGTGTGTGTGTGTGTGTAGCGATTGAGGCGATGAAGAACGCTCATCGTGAGGAGCTGGAGAAAAGCCAGCGTGCCCAGCTGAGTGGAGTCAGTGCAGACATCGAACAGCTGCGCATGCAGTATGAGTGAGTACACACCCAGACACACACACACCACCCAAATAATGTCCAGTCAGTGGGGGTCCTGCGGTGGTCCTGTTTAAATAATGAAAAGGGGGGCTGTTAAACTGTACAGCAACAGATTGTTGGCTATAAACCCGAATAGTGGGCCTGTAAGGGAGGTGTTTCTAATAAAGTGGCCAGTGTATGTTTGTGTGTGTGTGCAAAAAAATAAATCAATTAAAAAAAATTTATATATATATATATATATATATATATATATATATATATATATATTTACAGACAGAGAATGTGCATATTATTTACAGATAAACAAAACCTCTTATCTCTGTTGTTGTTTTTTCAGTTTTTAACATATTTTGAAAATGCCTGTTGTCCTTTACATTGTGTCAAATTTCATAATGAATGGGTCAAAAGAAACGACCAAAATTACTTGGAAAAAAGTCTGGTTCCATTGGCTTACCTACTATGTTTTTTCCTTCTCCTGTAAAGTTCTTGTTTTGGGGATACAAGGTTTTGTTGTATATATATATATATATATATATATATATATATATATATATATATATATATATATATATGTATGTGTGTATAAAATGTATGTAGTAGCCTATTATACTGTTATCTGTATATTGCATATAGTACTAGTGACACACCAACATCTGGAACCAAATTCCTTGTGTGTGTCAACATATTTGGCCAATTAATCTGTAATTCTGATATACATATGTGCTTATATGTAAAGTTACCATTCAAGACTAAAGACTAGGTGTGTGTGTGTGTGTGTGTGTGTGTGTGTATGTGTGTGTGTGTGTGTAGGGAGGAGCTGCAGTCGATCCATCGCGAGTTGGAGGTGTTATCTGAGCAGTATTCTCAGAAATGTCTGGAGAATGCCCACCTGGCCCAGGCCCTGGAGGCAGAGCGACAGGCCCTGCAGCAGTGCCAGAGAGAAAACCAGCAGCTACACACACACAACCAGGTACACACACACACACACACACACACACACAGCACCTGCTACCTACACCTACCCCTCTATCTATGGTACCTATATGTAAAAATGTCATTTTATCTAGCATATAAATACACGTACAAGCATCTATACATAATAAGAATTTTATAATCCTAATTCAGGCCCTGCGTAATCTGAGACCAGTGCAATTGGAAAAAAAAATTACATGCAGGAATCTATAGAAAAGCAGTTTGTTCAAAAAAACAGTAAAA